>NC_138147.1:15432500-15560000 GCF_964199315.1 Orbicella franksi
AGTTAAGACAATTATGGATTAAACATTCCATGTTACATAACTCAGGCTCTAATTATTTTCGTTCACAGGTCCCTCAAATGTTACTGCATAAACACCGTTATGATAAAGTGTCGTGTTTTGAAGAGTAGAGTGATGACATTTTGTACCTTTGCTGGTTGACTGCAGTGTAATTCCAGGCTTGATGTTGTGATCTATAATCTTTATGAGGTCTTCCCTGACATTTGAAGGAGGGCACCAAATCTCTGTGAATCTGTTTCTCAAAGCAGGTGACAGCTGTAACAACAAAAGAAAAAATAAATTTATTGTTTCGTGATAGACAAATTCAGATGTTCAATACTTGCTTGTTTTGCTTACTCATTTTCTTTCACTCTAACCTCCACAAAAACAAACTTGAGCGTTGATCCCATAAACATACTTAAAGGTTTCCTCAATCTAAATTTGAGAAGATGTGAATGCCAGTATTTGAATATACCCCAAACAATTTCTTTGATACACGTAGAGGACTATGATGTCCATGAAGATTTTAAAAATTAGACATTGTCCTTTGCTCACTTGACAATTCTTTGTTAGCAGTTGTACATGTAAACATAAGTGTAGCTCATTGTAAACACAGAACTACAGAAATACAATATCTTTCTCGAAATTGGTCGCACAGGTCATACCTCTTTCTTGCCAAAGTCTCCGCCAGGATTCATTGTTCCTATAATTTTGAAGTCTTTGTGTGCAATGAGCACATCAATATCTTCTCCCGCTGAATGTCCACCACCACCTTTCTCAGCAAGCAATAATGTTCTCTCAGGCTCCAGGACACTGTTCAGTCTCTCTAGTACCGAGTCATCAGCCAGAGAAATCTCATCTACTAAGAACATGGCGCCCCCTTTCATGGCTTGTACAAGTGGTCCATCACACCACTCAAATAGTTTGGAAACTTGTTCCTTCTACATGAAAAGAAAGCCAAAAGAGTTTAGTGCACATGTAGCTTAAGCCTTAGCTGGTAGAAGTGCAATGGACCTAAAAGCAATATAAAAGGAAAGGCTAGACTAAAATTTGTCTCTATGTGGAGTAGTTCTCAAATATGTTCCACACACAGTTATTGTGGTTACCAAATGTTCAATACAGAAACTATGCAATACAGTAAACACCCGCATATAAGAACACACAATTTCAGAGGTCAGACTGATTGTGTTCTTATTTATCGGATGCTTAGTGAAAAATCAGCCTCAGGATGTTCTTAAATGTTCTTAAATTTTTTTTAAATTCAGTGCTGTACAGCATAAAAAATGTTGCTAGAAATTTTAATCATGTTTTTGGACAATTACATAAATTGATGGAACAATAATTAAAAACCTAATGTTCAAATAGGTCTACTGTAATCAGTAATGTAACAAAACAGTAACAAGAAGGGTGTATGTATAGTTCTGTGGCAGATCCATATGCTGCCCCACCCTTGAAATGCCTAAAGTAGAGGTCCACTGTACATCTGCAAATCTGACACCCTTCCCATTTTATAAGAACATTATTTTTTTTTCCAGGCTGATATTGTTCTTATAAAAGTGGTGCTTTATTTGCCAAATTTCAGCCTGATGTTCTTAATCCATGTGTTCTTATATGCGGGTGTTTACTGTACCACTGAAGATAATTACTGTATTACTGACCACACAACCTTGGTGAACCAAGGCCACCCCCATTAGGAGGCCAGTGATCGAAGTCCCGATGAGGGCTTGTCTATTGTTTTCACCTCTATTAAACGGCCAGCCCCCATTAAGCGGCCAATATCCATTTCCCTGAGGGTGGCCGTTTAAAAGCAGTTGAAATGTATTTGTAAAAATATTACAGCACATTAAACAAGGGGCAGTCACTGGTAAATGATAGACTTTGCACAATGGCTAGTGTAATATCTTTTCTGCAACCCTAAGACTTTATAAGTTATTGTACGAAAATCAAGACTCCAAGAAGGCAAAACCTCTGAAATTGGACCAAAGTTCAGAGATGCATATTTTTGGAAGGATAATTCACCACCCCTAACAGACACCCTTAAAATCATTTCATCGCAGATTTATTTAGTAGTGTTGGCTTTTGGTTAGGGGATCAAGTGGTAACAATCTTATCAATATATAGATTTAGCCACACCTAAAAGCGAAGCTCCCGGGCTGGGTTGTTGAAAGCCAAATTAAACTAACCCAGGATAAGCAAGAATTTTGATTTGAGTTTTGTAACTTTATGGTGAGGTTTTCTGTTTGTTGTTTGGCCTTCTGTTTTGAGTTTGAATGATCTCAAGGTCCCCAAAATACACAAAACAAAAGTAGTGAAAAACATTTGTATGCAAGAAAAATTTATAACATGACCCTGCAATCCAATCAAAAACCAGCACTTGGTCAGCGGTCAACTTCAAAAACACACATGACCTTAATGAGTTCTACACTTAAGCCTCCAATATGGTCAAGTGACACTGGTCAGCAGATACCTTGTTTTGACAGGTGTCAATTGACCATAAAATGGATGTCCAATATCAAAGAAGGACGCTATAAACCAAGGGTGCTTGTCTCTGTCAACCAATTAGCTGGAGTATGGCTGCCATCTTGCACAACTCCATCACCGTCGTTGTCGTTGTCACATGCACGCGCCCATGAGCAATACCGCTAGCCATGATGAAATCAATTCATGGGTTTCCTTTTCTTTCCTATATGGGCATTGGGTTTTGCTTAGCAGCCTTTGGGCTGCCGGAGCTCCGCTATAAATAATGTATGACACTGAAAAGGTCATACAGCCGAGTACTTGAACAAGCTGTATGAAAGGGTTTCAAGGTCTGAACTTGGGAAGTTCCTACAAAGCAAATGTGTCAACCCTGCTCCTGCCTAAGCTCACAGCAACCAAATTTTTGATTCACAAATATTGTCAAACTTTTTTTAGAGACATTACCTGCTCCTCCTGGCCTCTGTTCCTCACAGGTCTCAGACCTCCAAGGAAATCAGCAGACTCAGAATGCATGTGACAGTTGACAGCAAACATCTTTTGATTCCACAGTGAAGCAAACAACTGACAAATGGTTGTCTTGCCACAACTGCAACGAAAACATTAACACACTAGCACAAGGTAAATATTATACACAAGGTAAATACTATACTAAGGTAATTCTACCCTAAAATACAGCACCATTGAATCATTGCAGTAGTATGTAAACATCATCAGACAAGGCTTCCTTGACTTCTGTGTTTTAAGCCTACAGGAATGTTAAATTATCATTACTTTTTGCTTTCTTTTTAATACTGTATAAACTCTTGCCCCCACCTCAATTAGTTCTGGAACTAGTTGCAAGAGCAACCAGTTGTAACTGTATGCAAGAAAACAAAATAAAATTAAATTTCAAAGTTCAAGTTCAAAGTGTGTCTTTGGGTCTTTGACATGATAACCTCAGGATCTCTGCCAGTCTTCCCCAGTAGACCCGTTCAAAACGCTCCTGCATGATCTCTCCATCATACAAATGGCTGAGACCTACTGTACTGCTCCATCTCTATCTTAAGCTGTTACTTGTTTTAACGTTTAACTACACATTACATTTTAATGTCCAATAAAACATCCATTGAAATATCTTAAAATTTAAACACAAAGCTACTAAAGCAACATTGCAGTACCCTGTTTCTCCAACAAGTAAAACTGGTTCTCCAAATTGCAGTGCCCTCCCAGCCAGGACAGCAAGTCGCCGCACGCTCTGAGTCCAGACAATGTGCTTGAATCCCTCCAGTGAGGTTGTGGTGACTTCTGTCATGAGACTAGAAATGCCAGTGGAATGCCTTTCCACTGATGCATCACCAAACAAGATATCAGGGTCAAGTTTTCTTTTCATGTGGAGTTCAATCACTTCCTGGATGACTTTGCATTCTGAAGGATTTCGGCACCGGCCAGCAAGAAGCATGTAACCTGTAAAAAATAACAGAACTTGACACTCTGGTCTCCGCTTAAATATTGCTAGCTCTGAAAATATAGGTGTACATAAAAAATGATATTGTCTCATTCCGAGGTTTCTTTAATCTTATTGTAGTTTAGTGATATTCTTTTTTATCAAAACAGTGACTTGTATTTACCATCCTCAGCAAGATGTTGATCCCAGTCATGAAAGCCACCACCTTCAACGTCAGGTGTCTTGCTGTACCTCTCTGCCCAGCGAAACAAATCACGGAGAGTAATAAATCCTTGCTTCCCAGCAAACACATTGCTGCTTCTACGGCGAGCCTGTAACGAAGGAAAAAAATAAATCAATAAAATCAATAAAGTAAATATCTTAAATGACCACTCCCTCAATGAGGCTTTCCAGGGCCAGTGAAACCAAATGATGAAACAAATTATGCAAATGAAAATAACATGGTTAAAAATCCCAACTGGTGGGAGGCAGACCAGTTGGCTACAGTAAAAACCTGAAAAAACGAACAATTGGATTAAGACCACTCAGGCTGAAATTTGGTCAAAAAAGTACCATATACATAAGAACACATTCAGCCTGAAAGATGAAAATTGGCTGCCAGTTAGATTAGATTAACCTACTAGGGTACAGTACTAAGTAGAACAATATATGTGCTATCCATTAATCAATTAAAATGTTGTGCTTGCACGTTGATCTCATCTGTTGATAGTCTATGCAGTGTTTAATCTTTAGAAACAATTTTAAGAACACCTTAGGAACATTTTCAGGCTGATTTTGCAGAAAACACCCGATATATAAGAACAAAATCAGCCTAAAACCCCCAAATATGTGTTCTTTTATGCAGGTTTTTACTGTATTTACAAGCATGACTGAGGAGTTGAACTAGGGAACAACATAATTATGTCAGTCTTTGTGGATAGCCCACCATATAAACATGTCAAATATGGTAATCACATCTTGCTTTGCAGTTGGCTAACACAATGTCAAACTTACCTGTAAGTCTAGCATGATGGAAACAAGTTTCTTGGCATATGAGGGTGGCAAACTACAACGTTTGTGAAGTATAATTTCCAGTTCCTTGCTGGGAAGCTCATCAAAATGAAGTTCAACAAAGCGATTCCGAAAGGCTCGTGACAGCACCTGTGAAAATAAATCACATTATCACATACCATTATTACAAACTTAACAGGGTGAACAGCTGATGACCTTGTATTTCAAGGAGAAGGTGTACAAAGCAATGAGGCCTATAGGGAATCTTTGCTTACCATAGTTATTTGCCTCAGTAGCAAAGGCAATCAAGAGGTGATCAGGCTACAAAATATCAGTTAAATGTTGAAAGGTCATACCAGGATTTACTATGCCAAGGAATTTGAGCCAGATTATGAGCTCATTAGTGCCTTTGCTGTGCAGAAATTTTGAATTTTTTTGACAGGCAATATTACACCAAAAGAGCTACGCCTTTAAACCAGCACTAAGTTTCACAAGCTCTTTAACTGCTTGAAGTCAGTTCTTATTTAACATGATGCCTTCTCTACGCAAAGTCACTTGTTAACAAGGGAAAATGTAAACAATGACGTCAACAAAGATCGCCCTATTGCAAGACCTTTTACGCGGTCTAAAGAACTAATGAATATATTTAAACTCCTTTAACGTTTGTTCTGAGAAATTGGTAGTACATCAAGACAATATCCCCTAGATGCTGACTTTCGTAATTCTCATCACCTGTCTCTGTGACAATGTATCATTCTCGTAAGGCAAAATCACATGCTGGCCACTGTTGGGAATCTGATTTCAATACAGGCCGACATAAAGTAAGCAAGCCCCAAACCTTTCTTCCACCATAATGTCCAGGTGGATTTTGTGTAGCAAACAACATGAACATTTGGTGGGCTACAACTGTCTCTTGTGTTTCAGGAATAAACAGCTCTCTGTTGTCATCCAACAACTAGAGAAATCAAGCAAGACTCAGAATTAAAACAATAACAAAACCAGTCACCTTGGCATGTGTAGATACTATAAATAATAACTGGGTGAAACTGTTAAAGATTTCAACCAACTTGAACCAAGTTACAGATGACCTGCACCTCTTTAAAACTTCTATTTTGATTCGTTCTTGTTAATCTGCACCTCTTTTGTTTTTGGGGCTAGGGGCATTGTTTGTGTTGTAAACCTATTGTTTCATTTGGCCAATCATGAAGGCCCTTGCAAACGATGCAGGTTGGCCCCCAAGTTCTGCAAAAACTACTGATCATGTTTGTGTAGCACAAAGATATGCTTTAGAATATAATAGTAAGTTGACTTTGGAATGTTTCTGGATTGCCAAAATGAGATCTTGAAACTTTCTGGTAAGTATAAAAAAAATAACATTTTCTACAATTTCTGAGAAAACATATCTCTTATTTCCAGCTAAAGCTTTCAACTCTTTGCAAAAATGAAAAAGAGTGTTCAATTTTCCCTTGGATTCAGGCACATAAAAATTGATCCTCACCAGAAAGCAAACGGTGCAAGAACATTTCAAGATAATAACATCCCGCCTGATAACAAAACATGGGCAACTTTATCAGACATGTGTGACCACATGCAGGAGTCACACTCAACTGTTCATTGAACCCTCGAGTATTATTCTGAGGAAAAACCATAAACGGACTGAGATTAGACTACAGCAAAAATATTGTTTACTTAGTACCCTATTAAGTGCCTCCAACACATCTGAAGGGGCTAAATTGAGTTCATCTAGAATGATCCAGTGACCCTTTCTCATTGCATCAACTAAAACACCTACAAAAAAAGATAATTCAATTTTATTAATAACTTCTCATTATGTCAAAAACAAATGAATCAACTTCCACTTTTTCTTGGCTGAGAAGAATTACATTGGATAAAGCTCTCACCAACTTATGGTGTTAAGCCTTTATGTTTTACAAATTCTTGTTTTCCACAAACCATAATGCAACATAAGTCATTTTACAACAAAGAGCGTCTTTGTTCAACACCAGAAAGAGAGCAGCAGTCTTAAAGCATCATGTGAAAGATTCTTTGACACATTGGGACTTGGTGAGTGCAAATTTGTTGTTGTGGCATTCTTTCTTACCATTCACCACATTGCAGCTTTTCCTTCAACCTCTCTAGCTTCTTTCCACTGACGTGCAGTTGTGATAAGAGCCTTACATCATGACACTGTTTGATATTTGCAGTCGTGTGTTTGGGTCTTCATTTAAAACTCACTGATTCAATTTTGGGGATTATTGACTCACTTCTTGTTACTGACTACAGAAAAATATTTAAATAGATCAGAAATTCACTTGCCTTCTTTAAACACTAGTTTCCCATTCTCATCTGAAGTGTAACAGCCCAGGTACTCTTGAATATCAGTGTGTTCATGATTGTTTATTCTAACACAGTGATTACCAGATGCCTTTGCAAGCCACTGAATCAGACTGGTTTTACCCACTGAAGTCTCACCTTGAATCAAAACTGGGAGTTTCCTGAAATGAAACAGCAACAAAAACACTAATATCATACGACATTTTTGTCTTCTTCAACCCTTTCCCATAGGTTTAAAAACTGCTGATGATTCATCATTCAGGTAAGATTTGTACATCACCCATCTGCTCTAAACTTACATGTTCTACAACCCTGAATATTCATGAGCTAATTTGAGTCTGATTAGGTTAGGGTAATGAAGCACTTACAATCATGGACAAAAGTCTTGGGACAAATTTACACTTGTGGCGCCTTTTCACACATGCCAAACAAACAGTCACGCGTATTTTCAATACACTTGCTCAGCCCCTACCCCTACCCCACCTACAATGTTGGACATTTCACCAGAGTTTCAACATTGTATGGGGCGAGAGGGGGGGGGGTAGCAGAAACAAATTTTGAAAAGGATAACAGTGCTTTTTCAAACTCCGTTTTTAAAACACAGATAATTCATGCAATGACACAAGTGTCCCAAGTAATTTTGTCCACCATTGTCTGAATTTCACGTATATGCGCATCTCGTGGGAAAATCCACAATTGGGGTGTTTTACAGGCCTATATGTTATTGGAACACGACTATATGAACATCTCAGATTAAAATGACATTTCTAAGAGCTGTTTTACGGCTTTTCAGAATTTTTTCAATGTTTCTGGTCCCACCGGTAAAGGAGTTGATTTCGGAAGAAATAAAAGGCCTTGTACAGTGTATGTAATCTCAGTGACTATGGTGTCGCTTGATTTGCAAACTCAGTGAATGGTGTACATCATAACGTACAGTCAAGCTGACACATCAAAGCTTCCAACGAGAGAGAGCTTTATTCAAGCCGTCATAGAAGCATGGAAGTTCTATGGCATTAATATACTGCACTGGGTAGTATGCATAGACGCTCATGCTAATTTACACTCTGAAAGTGGTGACCATCTTAACTATTGTCATTTCTACATGGCTGTGAAATTAGTAAAGAGAGGTCGCTGGCTACAGGTCAAGAAGTACTTGAACGAAAAATTTGGCATTCAAGTCCATTTCAGTGATCACCATAACGGTTACTATAGCGCATATAAGTATGTCACCAAAGAAGATACTGAGGCACTACACTCTCCAGGGCACCCTGACTTGACCACAGTACCTAAAACACAGGCAGCTATGGCAGGAAAAAAGCAAAAGGGGAAAGAAGTTTCTGCTGGGATAAAGAGGAAACGAGACGAAGAACGATTGACTGTCTACGATGTCTCTAAAATCATCCAAGCGAAATCGATCACCAGCAGGCTAGAGTTGGTTTGCCTTGCGATGACTCAAGAACAAGAAGGGACACTGTGTTTGGTGCATGGCCATAAAGCTGTGGACGAAGCGCTAGCTTTAGCAAAAGAATTTTCTACTGCTGAATCGCTGATGGCACTTTCTAAGAAAACGAGAGTGCAACTCTTAGAAGAAGCCAAAGATGGCAAATGTGTTATGAGGTGTGTGGGACAATGGTTTGAGGCAGCCCTCCAGGTTCTGGCAAACCAAGAAATTATGCCTTCGGTTTTTTGCAGAGCCGTGTACGAGGCTCTCTCTCCAAGGGACAAGGAAAATTCCGCAATATTTACATCCACAGAAGCTCAAACTGTGGTAAGAGCTTTATTCTCTCGCCACTGAAAGTTATTTTCAACACATTTTCGAATCCAGCCACAGGTTCTTTCACCTGGATAGGGGCAGAGCAGGCCAAAGTAATTTTCTTAAATGACTTTAGGTGGGCCCCAAAACTTATCTCCTGGGCCGATCTTTTGCAGGTGCTTGAAGGAGACGTAGTTCACCTCCCAGCCCCTAAAACGTTTTGTCAGAGGGATTTAGAGTTTACAGCGGACACACCTTTCTTCACAACGGCTGACGCTCCTATGGTGTTAATTCGTAGGGGATCAATAGATTGAATGAATAAAGAAATAATGGACGTCTGTTGGCATTTTTTTTTTCATTTCTGGAAAAAAATCCCACAGGAACAACGACGTCAGTTTTCTCCATGCGGACACTGCTTTGCTCATTTTATCTTGACAAATGTAAACAATGACACCCAGTGACATCAATGTTTCTCTGGCTTCACCGCTCAGTTCTCAGTGACAAAAAGAGACTGTTTTGTCAATGTTAAGAAAGTATAACTAGTAAAACCTAACTAAAATACCTCTGTCAACACAAAATGTATCATATCTCTTCGAAATTGGTCCACGAAAGGCACGCTGATAGTGAATACGACATTTCTCAGTTGATTCAAGGTGGAAGAGTTAACTATAAAACACTACTTAAGGAATGCAAAGTGAGAACTGTGCTTGTAGAGCTTCAAGTTAAGATTTTTCCTGTGGTAATAGTGTAGAAAGATCGAACAGCAAATACATTTGTTTTCAACGTGTCTTTACTGTGAGGTTTAGCAAATACATAGATAGATTTTAAAATTTTAAGCTGAGAACTGTCACTGAGAACCATAGGTTATCCTAATAGTCAGCAAGTGCACTACGCGTCACAAGTGTCACGCAACATAATTTCATGAATAAAGAACAGGAAATGACTTCCAATACCTGGACACAATTTTCTAATACTTGGTTCGGTAACGTTTGGAATAAATTACGGCATCAATCCTATTGTTCATGCTTTCAATAGTGTGATCAATAAGATCTACAGGAAGTCTCTCGAGAGACCTGAAGACGCGGTCCCGAAATTGTTCAAATGTCTCCGATGCAATGTTTTCACAAATTGCTTCATCCTCGAGGTCCATCCTTAAGAGATGGAAAATAGATTCAATGACGTTGATATCCGGTGAACGTGCAGGTATCTCATGCAACTCCGCCTCAATGTCCTCAAGGGCCCTCTCTGCGACCTTGCTCCGTTGACTGGGATCATTGTCCATGATGAAAAGTTATTGCCCATTTCTTTTTGGCCCAGATCGTGCAAACACGGTGTTAAAATGTTCCCGAATAAACTGTGTGAAAAACCGCCCATTCATTTTTTCTTAGGCCTCTGTAAGAACCACACCTTTGCCGTAAGCGATAGCTACTATTGAATGTAACCCACGTCCACCAGCCAAGTCTTTGCTGCCTTTCACCATAAATTTCAGGCCCTCCCCTTTTTCCCCCTATACTCTGCTTTTCATGCCAGTTACCGCCTAAAGGGGATTTTGTTTATGTACGAAAGAGACACCATCTAAATAGAACGCAACTTCATCTTTGAAGAACTCCGAATTTCTCACTAGTTCACGTTTCATTTTTTGAGCGTATTTCAGGCATAGTTTTCGGTCTTTTCCAGAAACGATTCCTTTCCTTCTGGCTACAAAATAGCCATATCCTCTTTTGTTGAGAAAGCGAGAAAACATTCGGTGATGTGCCATTTGCAAAGAGGACCCGCTTTCTTTCACTACATTTTTCACGGTAATGTTTGCGCCTCTCGCACATAATCTTTCTAATGCACAACAAAAGGCACAGCCATCTCTCTGGGTTATTCATCTTGGCCGACCTACTTTTCTGGATGAGCTGTTGGTCCTAAGCAAGGTCCACATCGTGAATAAATGACATATTCGTGCTACAGAGGACTTTGACACGTGACATATCCACTCGATTTCCCAGAGCGAAAATCTCATGTTTTCCTTAAGAAAGCAGGCTTTTACTCGCTGTTTGGCAGAGATTTTTCTCAAAAACACCATGATCATAACTGCCCTTTATTCCCTTTACCGTTAAGCATGTTTATCGTTTCAAATACTGTACGCACGAGTAAATAGAGCAAGTTCGGATGTACACCACTCATTTACGATCGTTGCTTTTCCAGCCTTCCAAAAAAAAGCCGTTAACAAACCCCAAAACAGTTCAAAAATAGTCACTGTAATACGATCTGTTAACAAAGCCGAGGAAAAAACCATTTAAACTGTAGAAAAACACTGAAAAGTGACATTTTATTTTCTAACTCAAATTCAGACAATCATGGACAAAAGTCTTGCACTTGTGGTGCTTTTTCACACACGCCAAACAAACAGTCACGCATGTTTTCAATACACTTGCTCAGCCCCTCCCCCCACCCTACCTACAATGTTGGACATTTCTCCAGAGTTTCAACATTGTATGGGGTGAGAGGGGGGGGGGGGTAGAAACGAATTTTGAAAAGGATAACAGTGCTTTTTCAAACTCCGTTTTTAAAACACAGATAATTCATGCAATGACAAAAGTGTCCCGAGTAATTTTGTCCACCATTGTAGGTTACTCACAAAGGACAAATGAAGGCAACTGAACAAATAATTTTCTTTCTTATCTTTTCCTACCCTAAATTTACTTGTGATTCTCAATGCTTTGGATTTTTACTGAAAAGAAACAACTAACCATTGTGTATGCATTTCGTGGATGGGTTATATTTAAAGGATACTTTCTGATACTGTAGTTCTCTCTCTAATGGCTATATAAACAATAGCCTCCATTTGGAGCGAAAATATGCTAGACATTACCTGTTCCTAGAAGCGAACAGTTTACCGCGAGCATAGCTCGAGGAAAACTGTGAGCTTCGAGGAACAGATAATGTCCAAGGACAAATATCCAAGCATATTTTCGCACCAAATGGGGGCTGTTGTATTCATTATCCTTCAAATCTTTTTCACAACACATGCAGTGTTGAAAATTGGGAAAAAATTAGCTGTCAAGTGACGTGTTTAGACCAATCGCATGCAAGCGAAAATATTTCATGGAATGTAATTGTACAGTAGATACCCTGCTATGGTCTCTGACATAATATGAAGAGAGTCCTCTAGAGTCAATACAAAGCCTCTTTTCACACTTTATCAGGGTTCTAATTGAAGAAGCTAGTCATAAAAGGGGATAAGTGACGATTTTGGTTGCTTTTCTTTTTTCTTGCTCCAAATAAGCTGAATTTTTGCATGTGGTCTTCAATGTAATAGAAAAACGTGTTCCTGTATTTTTGCCGCTGGTTTTTGCTTCGCTTTATAAAGACGCCGCTAGGAAAACCGAGTGGTTTTTTGCATACGCAATATCCTGAAAACGAAGCAAGGTTTAGCGCAAAAACTACGGGACATTGCTAAACATACCTAAACAAAACTCTATGCGAAATTTGGAGCGTTTTCGACAAAGTTCACTTTTGATTAAAATACCTAACGCCCTTTTCCCGCCAAGGCTGCAAATAAACGAGGCCGGGCCTTTGTTATGATAAACAGAGCCGATCCTTTGTTATAATAACCAAGCCAAGCCTTTGTTATAAGTCGAAGTCTCGCCTCGGTTTATCATAACAAAGGATCGGCCCGCCGCGACCGCAGGGACTTTGATCTCACTTAGAAAGCAGCAAAATGTCAATTTCACGCAACGTATAAGCTCAAAAATGTTGATTTTAGGTCAAAAAAGGTTTAAATGTTGATTTCACGTTAACGCGTGACGGCAAGGATGTTGGTTTCACTTAGAAACCAGCAAAATGTCAATTTTACGCAGCGCATAAGCTCAACGATGTTGATTTCAGGTCTAAGTAGGTTGAAATGTTGATTTCACGTTAACGCATGACGGCAAGGAGGTTGATTTCTCTTAGAAACCAGCAAAATGTCAATTCCACGCAACGTATAAGCTCAAAAATGTTGATTTCAGGTCAAAAAAGGTTTAAATGTTGATTTCACGTTAACGCGTGACGGCAAGGATGTTGGTTTCACTTAGAAACCAGCAAAATGTCAATTTTACGCAGCGCATAAGCTCAACGATGTTGATTTCAGGTCTAAGTAGGTTGAAATGTTGATTTCACGTTAACGCATGACGGCAAGGAGGTTGATTTCTCTTAGAAACCAGCAAAATGTCAATTCCACGCAACGTATAAGCTCAAAAATGTTGATTTCAGGTCAAAAAAGGTTTAAATGTTGATTTCACGTTAACGCGTGACGGCAAGGATGTTGGTTTCACTTAGAAACCAGCAAAATGTCAATTTCACGCAGCGCATAAGCTCAATGATGTTGATTTCAGGTCTAAATAGGTTAAAATGTTGATTTCACGTTAACGCGTGACGGCAAGGATGTTGGTTTCACTTAGAAACCAGCAAAATGTCAATTTCACGCAGCGCATAAGCTCAATGATGTTGATTTCAGGTCTAAATAGGTTAAAATGTTGATTTCACGTTAACGCGTGACGGCAAGGATGATGGTTTCACTTAGAGACCAGCAAAATGTCAATTTCACGCAGCGCATAAGCTCAATGATGTTGATTTCAGGTCTAAATAGGTTAAAATGTTGATTTCGCATTAACGCGTGACGGCAAGGATGTTGGTTTCACTTAGAAAACAGCAAAATGGTAGGAGCCCATGATGGGCTCCTGAAAATGGTAATTTCACGCAAGGTATAAGCTCAAAAATGCTGATTTCAGGTCAAAAAAAGGTGTAAATAAAAATAAAATGAAACAAATAAACATTTCCATAAACACTTTTTCAAATACGGCAACGTCTTCAATGGCTAAAAAATCACGAGATAAAACATAGTTTTTGACAAACGCGATCGTAGCTTTATGTCACGCACCGCCATAACTTCCAAGTTCAAAATGCGCTGGTACCTCTTATGCCTGATGAGGACAACAACTTTGGCGGCTGTTTAGTTTTGGATTTAAGAATTTGATGACTCCACGTGAAAACGCTCTATAAATAGGGCTGACAGATTAACAGATTAACCCTTCTGCGCAACGTACGGGTCTCCATACATCTGCATGTCCCCTGATCCCAGAAGCTCAAAACACTACAAATCATGCCGATTTGAAATAAAATCAACGCAAACTGGATCACAGATCTGTTACAATCGATCGCCACTTGCTGGCCATTATTATGTTTAAATCTAGTTACCAGTTCGAGAAACGTCCGCAGAACGTAATCGCAATGCATGCCGGGAAGGGTCTTTACACCTCATGCGCGGGAAGACATGGCGGTCGATACAAGACAAATTTTATAAGTCTAAAACCAGTTCTCGCTTTCCAAACTTTGACGCTAGCAACGCTTGGCAAATGGGCCACAACTCACCAGAGGGTATTTTTCTTGGGCAAGAACTGCTCTTGGA
Source organism: Orbicella franksi (assembly GCF_964199315.1). Classification (NCBI taxonomy): domain Eukaryota; kingdom Metazoa; phylum Cnidaria; class Anthozoa; order Scleractinia; family Merulinidae; genus Orbicella; species Orbicella franksi. The sequence goes on from NC_138147.1 coordinate 15,446,934, forward strand.
CTTTGCTACCTGGCTCGATCTGACTTCGAACGCTGATAACACGATTACGGTATATCAGCTGCCTTCGAAGTTTCAGAACACATTTTGATTCTTTAAAACGTGCTGATGACTTACGGGTTTATCGAGGCTTTATGATGCCTCTCAACCACCAGGTAGGCACACAAGGTACTTTAAAACAATGCTTAAGATATTAGTTGACAGAGCTCTAATACGGCACATCTCTTTTTTGTTTGATGGCATTTCGTTTGACGCTCGATCGATTCACGTGTTGTGTTCACGTCACAATAACCACTGTAAACAATCCGTTCCCAGATTTCCGCTCTATATGCTGTGGGATTTGGTTTTGACTTCATACACTATAAACAGTCTGCCTGTTTGCTGTTCAACAAATAAACTCCTAAAGACATGGCTAGGAAAAGCCAAGTTTTTTGCCTACGTTTTAACTCGAAAACAAAGCAAAAACCAGCGACAAAAATACAGAACCACATTTTTCTATTACATTGAAGACCACATGCAAAAATTCAGCTAATTTGGAGCAAGAAAAAAGAAAAGCAACCAAAATCGTCACTTATCCCCTTTTATGACTAGCTTCTTCAATTACTAATAAACAGGAGACAATTGAGTTCACTACTGTGTTTGAATAGACTTCTTGTGTTACATAATCCTTTTGTGTCAGATTTGTAATCGTACATGTTTCGCATACATTACATCAGAACTTAACTTTTTATGTTTGTTTTAATTCTAATCCTCAGCTTGTATGTTAGAGATCGTATTGTTTTTCTTTTTGGACATTTTTGAATATCAAGAACATTTGGACTATCATAGATTCGTAGTCAGGGCATTGTTTTTAAAGTTTAGCTCGAGGAATCCTGTATAACTGAATATATGTTAATCTGGTAAACAACTAGAGGCTGCCTAAACCCAGAGTGTAGTTCTGTTGCCACAAGATCCATAATTTGCACAGTAAATATCTATGTAACAAACAATTATTGGGTTACCCTCCTCCAGTGTCACCCATCACACTTAAGAGATTTAAAAATGTCCTGATACTCAACTATAACTCAGATATTCCGGCAGAATCTAAACTCACCTTGCAGACACAACTCTGCCAAGATCCTTCAAGTTAGCCTTCACTGAAGCTGTTAACACATACTCTGTTGACACAACCAGTTCTTTGCTGCCCATTGCAATCCAGAAACCTTCAAAATTACAGAACTGTCCAGAGTCTTGTGGCATGGGTAGGGGCTGCTTCAACATGCTGGCAGCATTCACATGCCCCAGGAGGTGTTGTTTAATGAGGGACTGTACAGCAGGGTGAGATGAGCGGTCCAACTGCGTCAGAAAACTCAAACAAAAACCCTGCAAAGAAACATGAAAATGGGGAGGGTGGACTTAAAACAAAACAACTATTTAGTTGGAGAAATTGATCCTGCAGACTGATAACATAAATTCTGCACTCAGGCTCGGCTCAATTACATGTACCAGCCACTGTTTAGGAAAAGAGCCTGGGCTCCTCCCCAAACAGAGTGGCAGAAATTGATCAGGAGTCCAATGCCTTAACTGTTTAGTTGGTAACCTTCCGGACTGCAGTTGATTGACTACATTTACAATGCTCAGAGCCAAACTAATTCATTTATAAAATATTTATACTGTATGCTAAATAAACCCAGAGTTAACTGTGCCAAAGATCATGTTTTCCATCTTCAATATTATGATCAGAATAGCTCATAACCAGGAATGTGAGCAGACATAACATGCATCATAAAACACACCTCATAAATAGACCTCAAAGCATTCTGATGAGGGTTTGCTGCTGCATATTTTAAAGCTCGGCATAAAGTCCGCAAACTAGGGAAGGACAAGGATAAGGACAATTTATTTAATGTCATATACACAGGGCCGGGGCTAGTTACCCAGTCCCCCGACCCAGAGGCCCAAGATTAAAGTATTTGACAAGCTATAAAGTACTACACATATCTATATAATTAATTTGGTCGAGTCTAAAAATAGTTGATAAATAAGTATGGTCATTGAAATTGTAAACTTACGGATTACATCAAACACAATTCCTACATTAGCAGTTGGTAAAATTGAGATTTGGGAAGGAAGAAATAATCAGGATTAAGTTCAAGCTGTCAATACATTTGATTTAAAAGCATATTAAATGATATATTTTGCAGAAGGATATAAGGAAGCTGCCAATGTCAAAATGGTCAGGGCACTGAACCCTGGATCAAGGCATCAGTGGGTTTGATCTCTGCCTAGTCTCACTTCGTCGTGTTCACTGGCAACATACATGTACCTTACTTTCACAGGAAAGCATTTTTACCCAAGAGTAATCAATCAAGGCAAATTTTAACCTTTAATGTAAAATGTGACAACTTTTGTAGCCAAATTATAACAGCCAGAACATCGCAAGCTTTTTGATAGGTGATTATTGATAAGCTTACATCACACTACTATCCTTGGCGCAGGGTTGACCACCTAGGTCACGAGAACTTGCCTTCGACAATCTAAACGATGATGTTAAATGATGCCAATATATTTGGAGTCTGCAAATGTACAACAAGGGAGATACAACCAATTCTCCTATTGTTTTTTACTAGATGACACGTGTACAGCTGTATGATGCAATATAATGACATAACCTTTTGGTTCAACAATAAATAGAATTTTGATCTGCTTGTTTGTCTGCAAGGCCACATAATTTGACTGAGTGGGAGTGCTCAGTTTGAGACAAGGGCTACTGTGTTCAAGCTTCTTTGTACATATTTCACAATCATGGTTGTTATATATTACTCTGTTGCCATCTGCTTTAAAGAGGTTGTTACATTTGCTGTTCAAGATTGCATATCATGCATTGAAGAATTGTTGCATTTTGTCACAAAATGTACCAATTCTCTTGTATTCGTGTTACATTTTGCATCCATTCTTAAATTTTGCCGCATAACAGGTATGAAACCCAAATCAACTGCTCAAGACAAAACACAGCTAAAAGCTGTTTGGATTTTGTCACCTGTAATGAGGTTTGTGTCCTGTACCATCAGTCAGCTTATCATTTGCTTCATGTTTGACTGTGAGGTAAAACCTGGTAGGAAAACAAAGAAGTGAACAGTTTTAAAATGTTCACAATGAATGAGTTTCTTTGGCATAATCCAGATCAAGATCCATGATCCAAGACAACACCGATCAGGGTGGACTAAAGGAGCTGATGAATCTAGTCTCATCACAGATTCACCGGCTCCTTTGATGAACCATGATCCGAGTGATCTTGGATCACTGATCCTGATCTGGATCATCCCAAAGGAATGAATCCTATATGAAATCTAACCCCTTGTCCCATCTTTCTTTATGTTTTAAAAAAGCCACCAATTCATCCAAAACCAAAACATTGTAAACCTGACAATGCCATCCACAATAGCGGCATTAGGTGACAATCCTTGAAGGTAATCCACCACCAGGGTTTTCAGATCTGCAGTACTCTCTAACTCACTGACAAAGATTTCTGTGAACCTTGAAACGTCAAACATAAATGAAATTAGACATCACACTGTACTTGATAAATAAACTAAGTCAATCAACAAGACTCAGGCAACACAGTAAACACAGACCTGTTTCGAACTCCAGGTGGTAAGTCTTTTTTTCCCACATCAGTAGCTGGATTCATGCAGGCAAACAGACGAAAATCTTCATGCCTTAGAGTAGGTGTGACATCGCTAGATAACACAAAACATCAACTAATCATTTTGCAAAATCATTAATTAATTATCAGATTACCACCCTGTTAGGAGGGGCAGTTAGTTGATTGGATTCATCAGTCTGTTAGATAGACCAGTTGGTTGATCAGATGGACCCTGCTAATTGGATCTTAGTTATTTTGTAATCCTCATTATTTCAAACTCAAAACCATTTCTCTCGGATTTGCTTTTTAGTCACTTATAATACGCTATTTCGAACCCCTGCTATCTCACACCATTCTTTCCTTTCCCCTGATAGTTTAAAGTAGTGGGGTTCAATATCATAGTTCATTAGACTGATCACTCTGTTGCGCAGATCAGAATGCTGATTGGATTGCACAATCTGCTGTTAGATGGATATGACCGCTTTGCTATTGGGATTGATCAGTCTGTTAGATGGACCAGTGGGTTGATAGGATTGATCAGTCTGTTAGATGGACCAGTGGATTGATTAGGCTGATCAGTCTGTTAGATGGACCAGTGAGTTGATTGAATTGATCAGTCTGTTAGATGGATCTGTGGGTTGGTTGGGTTGATTAGTCTGTTAGACCAGTGAGTTGATCGGGTTGATTAGTCTGTTAGATGGACCAGTGGGTTGATTGGATTGATCAGCCAGTTAGATGGATCAGTGAGTTGATTGGGTTGATCAATCTGTTAGATGGACCAGAATTGAATTGATCAGTCTGTGAGATGGACCACTGGGTTGATCGAATTGGTCAGTCTGTTACATGGACCAGTGGGTCGACTTCAATGATCAGCCTGTTAGATGTACCAGTGGGTTGACTGGATTGGTCAATCAATTATATGGATCAGTTGGTTGGCAGAATTGATCAATCTGTTCGGTAAAACACTAGGTTGATTGGATTGATCAATCTGTAAGGTGGATCAGTTGGTTGATTGCATTGATCAGGCTGTTAGATGGATCAGCAGGTTCATTGGATTGGTCAGCCAATTATATGGATCAGTTGGTTGGCTGAATTGATCAATCTGTTAGGTGAATCACTTGGCTGAATTTATGAGTTTGTTAGATGGATCAGTTGGTTGGTTGATTGGAGTGATCAGTCTGTTAGATGGATCAGCTGGTTGGCTTGATTTATCAGTCTGTTAGGTGAGTCACTAGGTTAATTGGATTGATCAGTCTGTAAGATGCATCAGTTCATTGATTGGGTTGATAAGTGTGTTAGATGCATCAACTGGTTGGCTGGATTGGTTAGTCTGCAGGGGTAGATTTAGAGGGAGGGGAAGGTTGGCTAGTGACCCTCCTTTTGGAGAAGGAAAAAATATTAACAAATTGGAAAAAGAATTTGAATGTCTTGACAGAAATAAAGGCAAACACTCTGAATTGGTACCTCATTGTAACTTCTACCTTGTAACATTACCAATATTTCTGCTAAAAACATTTTCAATTAGGTTCCAAATCTCAGATTGCAACATTTTGTGAACATGCTGCATTGATTCTGCAACCCTAAGGAACCAGCTACCCCCACTTGAGAAATCCTGGATCTGCTCCTGGTCTGTAAGATGGATCAGTGGGTTAGTTGGGTTGATAAGTTTGTTAGGTAAATGACTTGGTGGTTTCGATTGATCAGTCTGTTAGATGGATCAGTTGGGTCATTACCTTGATCAGTTTGCTCAATGGATCAGTTGCTTGACTAGATTGATCAGTATGTTAGAATGGCCAGTTGTTTGATTAATTTGATTGACCAGTCCATCAAATCGATTAGTTGGTGGACTGGATTATCCAGCTTGTTAAGTAACTTTAGTAGGCTAATCAGATTGCGCAGTCTCCTAAATAAGTCAGTGGTGATTTACATTGTAACTTACCCTCTTTCCATGAGAACCACGGAGCCAGATGAACTCTCTAGCAAACCACACAGACACTCCAATGTCTCGGGTGTGGCCAAATTAATTTCATCCAGTAACACCCAGTCACCTTTTTGCACAGCTTGTACCAGGGTGCCTTCAACAAATTGGAATGCCAATGTGCTTTCTGCATTTTTCTGCTGCTTTTGCAGTTGCTGAATGTCTTGGCTTACACTTTGCCATTCCAAGAGAAGATGACTCATTTGATGATCTGTAATTTTTTGAGGATGCAGAATAAAGATGTGTGTAAGTGTAGTAGATGCACACTGATATATGCTCCTAAGGAGACCACTATTTGGCATGTGTTTCTTGGCCTCAGGTCAAGACAGGCTCTTTGCTTCAAGTTCTCTAGTGCACTAGAAGACTGCTTAGGTCCACTTATTGGCAGCACCCAGTTGATTAAGAAATTATTTAAATTCCAAAACATTATGAATCAAAGCTTACCTTTCTTCACCCTTTCCATAGCATTCCTTTGGCAATGCATCATTAGCTTGAACAGCATTTCCCACTGTCCTTGGGCAAAACATTTCTGTACATGACTCAAGAACTTCACATTTTGCTTTCTTGAAAATGTCTTACAAAAAAGCACCTCAAACTTTTCCCTCACAGGAGCGACAATCTGTTTCATCTCTACAGGTTTGTAACCACCAAGTAGATCTGAACTGTCACTCTGTTGACTCATATTGACAACCTTCAAACTGACTGAGCACTGTGCCGCCAGGTATTGGACTGTTGATGTTTTGCCTGTTCCTGTTTCTCCAACAAGCAAAACAGGTTCATTGTTTCTGATGCAAGCAGCAACTTTTTCAAGTAACACTAAGGAATGTCTAGTATGTGCAAATTTTGGGAGGTTTTTTTCACTTAAGTGCACTGGCACATTATCATAATGCTTTCTTTTCAAAGTGATTCTACCAACTGTCAAGGACAATGGTGAGGTATAGACTTTTGGTTTGTAGCTTCCGAAGAAGAATTCAATCTTCTCTTTTGTCAAGCCTAGTTTGGCACCCACTGCCATGTCTAAAAAATTCCTTTCTTCTGTTTTTGCTAAAGGAGCACTGAAACAGTCTTGAGCTTCAAGAAAAACATCTTTGGAGTCAAGCAGAGTGGGTGCACCAAAAGCAGTTACAGCTACCCTGCTGCACCACTTCATGAAATCTCTTGTCGAGCTAAACCACTTATCGCGAGGAAGGGAACAGTTTGTTATATCTTGACTGGAAACAAGTTGTGGATCTGTTGATAAGAGGCAGTAAATATCCACCAACTTTGTTGCCACTGCTTCCAGGTCTGCATATTTCTGATGTACAAGCTGAAATGATGGGAGTAAAATCGTGTGATCAGAAACATTGGTTGCTTTCCAAATATGTGGTTCCCAATACTTCTTACATCTGAGTGAAAAATTTTTTTGATTGATTGACTGACCAACTAATACAACCAACCGATTGATTGAGATTTTAATCATTTATTTCAATCACAAAACAACAAATCATTTTATTTTTCAGTGGGTGAAAAATATGAACAAGGGCAACAATCACTGACAGCAAATACATGTTAACTTTTAATGTCACTCACATGAATCAGTTCTTCCTTGGAAAGTGGTTCAATTTGAACTCTTGTCCACAGTTTGTCCAGGATAGCAGAGTTAGCACCAGTAGCTTGATAGCTTGATCCAACAAGACTACTGTACAATCTAAAGGACAAGAACACTAACTTACCCTTTTGAAAAAGAATTAAAGGAAATACAAGTTGGTCTACAGCTTTTAAGTATGTAGTGTCCCGAAGAATAACAATAGCCAAGTGGCTTACCAGTGCTGGAGCTTAATAATCATAGTTCAGTCTGCAGCAATAAAAAATAAATTTCATTCTATAATGTGAAAAACATGCATTACCCTCCTCCTCCCCCTCTTGTCGAGATGTTCGTCCATTGAAGCCCCTCAGCATTTTTGTCATCCTCATCAAATTGACAGCACTTATTTATACTCAGAAAGAGGTGTAATTGCTTAATACAATGACATCACAGGCAGAGTTCATAACACAGCCCTTCAGTTTAGAGTCCAATGCATTCCCATCCACTTTGTCAGTCCTAAAATGCAGGTGATCTACTCCAATTCTAATGCTATGTAGAATGGTTTTAATATATATATAAGGTTAACTGGATCAACATAATTTAACCTCGTGGTTATAAATTTTAGTGTGTAACTGACCTCGATCTTCAAGCCAAAGCGGCTTACCAGGCTGGCAGCCACATGCAACTCTGCTTTCAATAGCATTAAGTGACTATAAGTATTTCTAATACCCCCTGGACAATGGGTGAGGTTAGTTGGCACATGCTAGAAAATTTAGTGCTAGGAGTAACTCTCTGTGATTTCCCATTTATATGCGTGGGTGAAAAGAGACACTCTGAGAGTAATGATGGAAAAACAGTGGGACTAACTAGGGCCAGCAAGACAGTCTTCTCTATGTTCAGCAGAAGTCTGCCTTACCACAGTATTTGTTTTGAAAGAGTTGACCCTAACATCATTGTGAATGTACCTCTGTGTAGCAAACAGCTGAAATCCTGGTGATGCCTTCACTGCATTTCCATGTGCAGGCACAGAAAGCATTCGTGATTCAAGCAATGGAATCAGCACAGAGATAACATCCATGGGGGCCAAGTCAATATCCTCCAGGAGAATCCAGTGCCCTGCTCGAACTGCTTGCAACAGAGGCCCAGGCTGCCAAGCAAACTCACCTGGAGTGTCTGTACACACATATGTTCCTAGCAAGGACTTGAAGGCAAAGAAATTGTTATTTTATTTTGTTTATTTTTGTGCATTTTTAAGTTTATTTGCTACTTATATTCGTTACCCTCATGACTTTGAGTGTCTATTTATTTACACAAATCAATAGGAAAATTTCTTTCACATATCAGTTGTGATACAAATCCAAGCACTCCCACTTACAGGATTAAATATACTAATAAAATTAACATTATTCAATTTCATTTGCATTTATGTTACAACTTTTTTACATGATCAGTTATTTACTTACTTGTTTGTTTGGTTGTTTGTTTCGTTTGGTTGGTTTGTCAGTCTATTGAGTTAATTAAAATCAAACCTGTGTAAAATGGAGGTCTACCATTCTGACTATTAAAACTGGCAGCCTTTATTAAGAGATATTAACACAGTAGGCAAGGTTGTATTAGTAATTTGTTCTTAGAAGTGAAAGTATTGTTTGTTCCCAATATCATATTGTAAGCAGTTTCATATTGTTTAAGGTGGCCGAACACAGTTTTCGCGCACGCTTTTGCTGATGCAATTCAGCACGCGCATAAGGATTGCAAAAAACAAACATGCCATCAATAGAGTGATCAGTTTATTTACTCAACACCGGCAGTATCTGTGCTATTCTTCTCTATAATTGAACGCAGTGTATTGATGGCTTTAGTCTTTAATCACAAAGATATGTTAGAAAAGGTAACAATGCAAAGAACCCAGCAATTCTCAGCTTTATCTTTGTTACCGAAAGAACCCAGTTAAATGCAGCGCATGCGTAGTAAGTAAAAAAATTGTGACTGAATGAAAATTTGCACTCTCAGAAATACGCCTATTTCTCGAGAACCACTCATTAGAATTTCACGAAATTTGGCAGGAAAATACTTTAGGAAATAAGTAACTGGAGTATTGAAAATAACTGAACTTCAACAAAGGAAATTCTAGATATTCCAGTGAACCTTCAACAAGGGATAATTAAAGATCTCTCTGTTAAATTATTAGTAAAATGATGTTAACTTGTGAGAATGCTCGTTGCATGCAAATCATAAAGAAAATCTAATGACTAGATTTTCTACAAATAAACAAAACCAATTTAAAGGCCGGTTAATTTTTGTTCATGTTGCCATGGCAATGGAACACATGTCAGCTTAACCATCAAAAAACGAAAGTTTGCGTTGTTAACTTGCTTGCTGCCATTTTTGGTGATCAAGAGATCAAGAGTTTTAGAGAAAAAGGTGAATGAAACACAGGTATCAAAAACTGTGTTCAGCCACCTTAAAGTCATTTTAGTACCATATTGTTAATGTATAAATATTATACATATGTGTTATGTTTGTATCTATATTGTTTTGTGAGCAGAATGTTTTCATAAATTATATAATTTTTATACAGATAAAACAAAAAGAGTACACAAAATGTAGGTAAGCACAAGCACAGGAATCCACCATCAGAACACTTTGATTCCTTGCACTTGGAATTCTAAGAGTTGGTTAGGACTCTGATGCTCAAGCTTGTATTGTTAGCGAAAAACCAAAAACAAAAAAAGGCATCACCTTGCTGTCAGTTTGATCTCCCAGTTGAACCTTGATAAAGTCAGGTGGACTTGTTCTCCCTGTTGCCCTGGCTAGATACTCAACTAGACTTGTTTTCCCAGAGCCAATAGGTCCCTCGAGCAGTATTCCATGGCCTGATGCCACTGATAGTACAAGTGAATGAAGATTGCTTACCGTCGATGGTACCATAACAAGAGATTTGTCCACAAGACCTGGAGTTCCAGGTAGCCTTGGTAACAAAACACCACAAATGGTTGCATATCCGCCAATTAAATCTTTGTCACTAATACATGACTCATTAGTGCTGCTGGTGTCTACATCCATAGAATCAGAAGCCATAGGGCAGAGTTCATCCCTAATCACACATTCTTCTCTTAAACTCCACGACTCTCCAGTTAAGCATTCGCGAATTGCAAGTGAATTTTTTTCTTCAATGCTAAGGAGTTTATCCAGCAGACTGTGCTTCACTTGGTCTGACATCTCTGTTAAAATTGCCACAATATGAAGAACATACCATCTCACTTCGGGATGTCTGTGTGGCAGAAGTTTAAAAATAAAACTCCAGTCCCATACTCTGTAAAATGTTTCAAAATCATAACACAGTAGATTGTAGCCAGTTTTCAAAACACACAAAATCCTTTCATTTGATTGTTCATTATTCTGCTCCTCTTGTGAAAAAATCCTGAACAAACAAGAAGCCTTCATAAATCTGTAGATAAAACTTTTCAAGTGCGAGAGAGGCAACAGACAACTGAGAATGTAACAGAATCCTTCATTCTCCAGACTGGATCTATGGTGCAGGATTTGAGATCCACGTTCGAGAATTTCAAGTAGTATTGGTCTGCAGTATTTAACTAGATAAGGAACCAAATCCTGAATCAAGAAAACCTCCGCCAACTTCTGCAGTAGATTTTGCTTCTCCTGAAAAGACCAGCTCTGAAAAACAAGAAAAAAATCTACATTAAATTCATTATAAATGGCAACATTCAAGTTAGAAAAATATACCAAGGTTGGCTGAATCGTTCTCCGCACACAAAATATAAGCTTAACACTGAAAAGCTGAGCATTTGAAGTTTGCTTTGTACAAACCTTCACTTCTGAAAATTGTGCAAGTTCATTCCTCAAGCGATCGTCACAATCACACAGACATTTTAAAGCGCCCAAGAAGTCAAAGCGAAAATCCTTCGTATAGTTCATTTCTCTAAATAAATAAAACAGGCAGAAGTGTACAAAACAGAACGTAATTCGGAATGAAAACCATGTTTTCAAATAAAAACAAATCTTGTTGAAATTTGCACGTGCGGGGAGCTGAGCCTACATTGTAGAAAAGTACCGATACAGCGTTCTTCTCCATTAGTGCCAGACCCATTCGTGTTTCGACCCCAGTCCCTTTAGTTTATAGCGTTTCCAAGACAACCAATCTTCTCACCGAGCGCCATATTTTAGCAACACTCTTCACAGTTGTTACGATGGGGCAAGATTATTACGCTGTTTTAGGCCTTACAAGAAGAGTCAATGATGCAGACATCAAAAAGTCGTATGTTGAGTCGTTAAAGCATCTTGACGATGCTTCTTTTTTCATCAAAAGGCTTACAATTTGTCTAAACTTTGGTCCGCAGCTATCGCAAGTTGTCGCTGAAGTTGCACCCTGACAAGAACCAAGAGCCAGGAGCGGATCTGAAGTTTAAGCAAGTCGCGGAGGCCTATGATGTATTGAGCGATCGTGAGTATGACTAGAAGATACTAATGTAAATTGACTCGGTGTGGAATATAGAAACAACAACAACAAATATACGACATACTTGTAAACTATTTCACTGCTACATGCACCTGTACAATCTCACTAATGGTACTTAGAATATCCTCCAAACTGACATTGTAAAACGTGCTTCAGTCCCGATTTGGGATCACTTAAAGAAATAAAAGAAGGTCTTAAACGCTACTCTACTGTATAGATCTGTATAAGCTTAACACATCTGTCTTTGAATATAAACTTAATGACTATACATCAAAAAGCTTGAGCTTAAAGTTATACATGTACAATCTAAGTTTACGTAATGAGCTTTACTTCATATATATATATATTCAACTCAGTCTTGTAAACGTACAATTCTTATTTCTTCAGCCAAGAAGAGAGCCATTTACGATCAATTTGGAGAAGAAGGTCTGAAAGGAGGAGTTCCTGAAAAAGGTAGTTCATTCAATGAACATAATTTTTACAGAATATCAATTGAGTGTTATTGGCATTGCAAACTGAATAAGGTTTTAAAGTAGGAGTTACTAGCTGGGTAAGGTACATTTCCTTGCCATTCAGTACATTTTATGAGAGTGCTGTTGGAATTACCCAAGTAATCGTACAGCAAGGAAGGGGAAGTGTAAAATAAACTTGGCTAAGAGCATATAGCATGATGATGGTCAGGTTTAAACTTGCCGATCATTGGGTTATGACACATTCTCTTGTATTGGCTGATCCCACTTTGAAAGACTCCCAGGGAACGTACTTAGTTGCATTTCTGACTGGGAGGTGTGAAATTAATCAAGTACTGTGTAAGGAACATGCTATCCACTGGATAGCTATGTATCCAGTGGATAGCATTATCCAGCCTTCAAACAACCGTTGCCTGAAGATTAACATGGTTTGGCCACATCTGTGGTATGAGTCATCAAAGGCTTCCTAAAGTTTTGCTGGAATGGAAACCTGAGAATGTATATATGAAGCAGCAGAGGGGAGGGTGCTTCAAGATCTGGAGTCGGTGGCAGCAGACGGAGTCCAACTAGCACTATTGATATCCTAACACCATGTTGTTTGATGAAGATAATGACAAATTATGATGATGACAATGATGACATAAGAAGACACAGTGGGGTCTATCTGGAAGTACTTCAAAGGAATGCACATTCCTTTAATATTTGAATATCAATCTGTCAAAGAATCAAATTGCCTATGAAGCAATAGGCATTAAAATTCCCAGGAATTGTCTAAAAGAGTTTTGTCTCTGTTGACAGAAATTTAGTCACCTAGTGAACCACAGCTTAATTAATTCAGAAATCGGGTACTTCCAGTCCAGACCCACTTGTGTCTCGTCATGACAATGATGATGGTTAAAAATTATGAGTCCAGAGCAAATTGTTGGACCCTGAAAGAGTCCTTTACATGGTGTTAAAACCAGATCCAAGAAAGTTCAGTGGCCCAGAAGGAAATCGACAAAGGGCTTCACACCTTCCCATCACTATCATACTTGAATACCCTCTTCCCCCCCCCCCTCCCCACCCCCGGAGAATTTAAGAGGTGGCTCTCCATTCCCTGAGCCAGTAAAGCCCCCAAACTAACCACTTACACTGTACGTCTGATAGAAAAATCAAACATCCAACAGTGTTTTGCACCTTCAAAATGTCATGTTGACAGCTCTGTTTGATAAAGAATTGACAAAGTATTGTATCTTTTTTTCATCATAGATGGATGGACACCAGGATATACATTTCATGGAGATGCAGGAAGGGTGTTCAAAGAATTTTTTGGAGGAGATAATCCATTTGCTGGTAAATAAACCTTACAAAGAGCAAAAATTTCAATTAAATCTACAGACTGTGTGACACAATATGGTACTGTTAGGTGTACATGTAGATCCAGGGTAAGGCTCCTGGGGAGAGACAATGTCAAAGGTGCTGAAAAAAATTCCTATAAGGCACTTTTCAAACCAGGTCCCACCATTCAACTTTTTGGTAGCTATTAGAATGTCACCACCTATGTTGTACCAGCAGAAGTTGGTTAAATCCAGGAGATCCCCGGCCGCAGTGGGCAACTTGACATGTCTGCCTGCTGGATGAATATTTATTAGGGAGCTAAATAAAAGTTCAGGCCCGGGTCTTTGTTTTTTCTAAGGGTGGACGACCTTATCCATTCAATAATGTCAGAGGATTTTCGACCTTATCCATTCAATAATGTCAATGTCCAATGGAAAAGTGTTAACAAAATCATCCAAGTTATCTTCTGGTTAGTGATTTGGAATTCAATCGTGAGCATTATCCACTTTTCAACAACCAGAGGACAATAAAAGAAATTGATTACTTAGAAGACCATGAATGCTAAATATTTATTATAATGATTTCTTATTTCTGTTTTAGAATTGTTTGATTCCTATGATCCAGAGGTTGGGTTTGGTGGAATTCATGGCCGTGGTCGTCGTAAACAGGATCCACCCATAGAGAGAGAACTGTACCTTACACTAGAAGAAGTATTCAAAGGATGTGTTAAGAAGATGAAAATTTCAAGGAGGGTAAGTACTAAAGATCAAAATTAAAAAAATATATATCCTTTAGTATGCATGCTATACAAACTGTATGGTTTTCTTAAATTACAAGTTGTTATTGTACTTGCACAAACATGAAAGGGGGTGGGTGGAGACATAATAGTCTAATTTATTGTTGGTACACTGGACTGTGGTAGTCACTTGTAATATTTAGCAGGTAAACATGGCCCTCTGTTCTGGCTTTAATGTCAGATTTCTGTCTATAAAGGATTGATGATTTTTTTCAGACATCTGTTTACTCATACAGGCTTGGTGACCTCCTCTAGCCCAAAAAAGGTCACATCAACTCATTAATTGCCTTAAGATAATTTTACATTAGCGAGGGCTTATCCCAACAAATGGAAATTGAACAGTGATTTTTAAGTAACTTATTTATATAATCAAAATGACTTATTTAGCTAAAATTTACATCAACAGGTGATGAATGAGGATGGTCACACATCCAATATTCGGGACAAGATTTTAACGATAAATGTGAAACCAGGTTGGAGGGCAGGAACAAAAATCACATTTCCCAAGGAGGGAGACCAGGGTCCCAACAATATACCAGGTAACAACCATTTGCAAATGTGTGGTGCTAGAAAATATTCATACCTACCCACCCACCCCTCCCCCCTGAAGGAGGCGGTACCAAATTGTACCAAAATAACCAGTTTTATATCCGTATTCTTCACTCTTCAAAACAACTCCCCTTCAGTGATAATTTTTAAGTTGATATTGTGATGGATACATGATTAACTTTCTGTAACTTTCTTCACCTCAGCTGACATTGTGTTTATTGTCAAAGACAAGCCTCATCCAATCTTCAAACGTGATGACGACAATATCATTTACACTGCTACTGTTCCTCTTGGAAAGGTGAGTGCTTAGTAATATTGTTTTAAATCGGAGACAACTCGATCTAACTCCCAGTAAACCATAGCATTACAAAATTTCCCCCATCAGCCAAAACACATGGTTCATAAAATAAATAGGAATTTGCAGAGGCACATCCAACAGAGAGGGTCTCTGTCCACTGTTTCCAGATCAAAGTGGAATTTAGGAGTGATGGTTTTTGTGGAGGGAGGAAAACTAGAGAACCCCAAGAAAAAAACTCAGAGCAAGGCGAGAACCAACAACAAACTCAACCACTTATGACGCTGGGTCCAGGATTCAAACCCGGGTTACATTGCTGGGAGGCAAGCACTCTCACCACTGCGCCATCCCTGCTCCCCTTGTATACACAGTACAATGTAATCTACACAACTTTACCTGGCAAGAAACCTCTGTATATATATACTGGGAAGAGAAGTATTTCTCTGCTTCTGAGAAGGAGACCTCTTTAGTCAAGTCCTGGTGCCAGTTGTTCAAATAGTGGACAATGCTATCTACTGGATAGTGATTTATCTGGTGGATGTCACTGTCCATCATAAGATCAACTGGGGCATGTGAGACAATTTTGACACAAGTTTTCTGTTTCTTTGAAAGGCACTCACAGGATGTGTAGTGGATGTTCCCACACTAGATGGACGACTCATAAGCATCCCAATCAATGACATTGTCAAGTAAGTATTGGGAGATTTTTGAAGATATATTAAGGGTGCATTTCTTTAAGAAAGTCCAAGATTGGATTCTTAAATCTGAATATGGATTTTGTGTTTCTTTTCTAAACAGATCAATCCAAGATCTCTCAGATCATGGTGTGTCAAAGGAACAGACGGATCCACTCTGGGCAAGGATTCTTTGGTTCCTTTGCACCATGACCAAGTGATCTTAGATTAATCTGTTTAGTAAACCAATGCGAAATTCATTTTCGGATTTAAGAATCCAATTTTGGATTTTCGTTAAGAAATGCACCCTAAGTGTACTTTGGACAAAGAAAAATTGACACTGTAAACTACTGGAGACAGAAAGACTGCTTATAGTGTATGTGGGGCTAGTGGGTTGTGGGGAATAGGGATGGGAACCTTAGTAGGAGAGGGGGGGGAAGAAAAAAATTGGTCACTTAATATTTTTCTTACCTTTCTTCAATTGTTTTAATTTGAGTTCTGATTACATTTTTGTTGTCATTGAGGCTAGTGCCATAGGTAACAGCTTGATGGTTTTATTTTTAGTTAGAAATGTTGCATAATTACTGGAGAAGTGCTCTAATGTACTAAAATCTCCCTTTTTCAGACCAGGCTATCAGAAGGTGGTACCAAGCGAGGGAATGCCCATCTCCAAGGATCCAGCTACCAAGGGAGATCTTATAATAGAGTTCAACATAGAATTCCCAAACCAACTCAACCCTGAACAGAAGAGAATGCTCAAGGAAGCACTATTGCTCCCTTCATGAGCTGTATTTGTATTGTCAACATAAAGTTGCATCATACTTGAACAATATTTATAATAACATCTTGTACTATACGATCTCAATTCACCAGTTCTTCAAATTTAGTTTCCAAACTGATGCATCTTATGCTCCACCATTTTGTCGCGGAAGTTGTCATAATTTAACTGCAGTACTTAGAATTTTATATTTGTACATAGATGAACATATAATTAAACCATGTCACAAACATGTAGTTTTGGTTGATTCTTCTCTGTTTATTAGCAACTTAGACATTTATATACAACAGATTAGCTGGTATAAAGTCTATTCACTCACCTGCTGATGCAGTACAACAGTTTCTTTAAAGAACCTTTGCAATCCATATAGTTCTTTTTCTAATTTGTCTAGTTACAATGTAGAAGGTCTATATTTTCAAAAATTAAACAGTTGTCTAAAACTGTGTTTATCAACGTTTAATGAACTTCCCTTCACATTTGTATACAACTCTCTTTTACCAAAACTGAGCCTTAATCTTCTTTCAAACATAAAATTACAACTGTACACATTGAGCTTCCTGATTTGTTCTGTTTGTAGAATTCAATTGTCTAGCCACCAAGTAAGGTGTTGTCTATAGCTAACAGCATAATGTTCTGTAACCAGGTGATGGTCTCACATGTGCCTGAAGAGAGACAATATGATCAGTCAATCACAGATTGTCATAAGTTACAGCAAGATCGTCATCTGTCCTTTATATGCCACTAGGTGTCATGTAGGACATGAGCAGAAAGATATTGATGGTGTATTAACTCATCACAAGAGAAGATTTATTTCAAGTGTTAACTCCCTACTTTAACAAAAAATTATGAATTAAAAAAGTTTTGTTCCCACTTCTATAAGAAACATTAACAAAACCACATACACCTGTAACATGAAACTTTAAAGTCATACAAATTTCATGCACAGAGACAATTTCACAGGCGAGGCAGACACAAACTTCTCAGAGACATGATTTCATACTCAAGCAGTGTATGTTCCTTTGATTCCTCCAAGTTTGTAAGGGATTCAAAACTAATGGTAAGAATCATTAGCTGACTTGTGAATATGACACAAAACCTCAAACTGGTACGATGTGTCAAATTGGTCAGCTTTAACAAGAGAACATGCAGACATTACCAGAGATGTAGCCAAAAAAAACTTAACAACTTTGTTAACAACCTTAGCCAGTTTTTCTTGCTTGTGCACCCTCAAAATTAGCCCAACTCTTGGGTAAAGAAAAATTAAGATCGACCTCTGGGAGGTGGATACCTGATGATGAATTACACCACATAAGATTTCTTTATTGACCAGCATATGATTTAGCACTCAGTTAGCTTAGCTAGCACTCCGATTAGCCTAACTAGCACTCCGCTTAGCCTAACTAGCACTCTGGTTAGCCTAACTAGCACTCTGGTCAGCCTAAGCATCACTACAGTTAGCCTAAGTTAGCTTAGATTGCTTGCAGTTAGCCTATATTATATTAGGGTTAGATCCGAACAGTAAGGATATGCATCCAAAAAATTCCAGTTTCCAGTAGCTAGGTTCGGTGGTCAAGTGGAGATGTCTTTCGCACTGCAATCTATCGACCTGAGTTCAACTCCTCTTAGGGTAAAAATTTTTTTACCTTAAGAAACGAGTAGAGAAGTGCGATTTCATACTTCATGTGTAAAAGATAAAGAAGTCTCACACAAGAAAACCTCCAGGAGGTTGATATTAGATTTCATCAACCCAACTCTTGGCTCTCTAGCAAAATTTCAGCCAGTTGGTACCTGGCCCTTAACTACATCCCTTCTGTTTGACTGAGCTGTAAATTCATGGGAAGGGGGATTCCCCTATTTAAGCTGTAAGGAGACACAGAACAAAATTAACTTACTGAGAATGGGGCCATGGGTCCTATGAAATGATTATATCTCCTGATGGCTTCTCTGATGTGTTGAGGTTGAATGCAATCACCACTACTGTATGACAGGCTTGCACCTGATCCCTGGAAAAAAAAAACCAGTAGCAGCCACTCCTGTCGAGTCTGTCCAAGACTCATATCACAGGTCACATAGAACACCTTAAGTTAACACAAGACTGACAAGCTAAAATATCTGAGATGTTACACATCATAGGCTGCTAGCTATAGGTTTTTTGCCTTGAAAAAATAACAAAAAAATGTCATTTTTATTAGCAAAAACCAGCATGGTACATTCTAGTTCATTAACAATAACCATTATAGTAATTTGGCAGGAGAGGAATTCAGAGTACTTCTCTGAAAATTGTTTAAGAAACCTTGGTTAAAACGGTTAATATCAGAGAATATTCTTTGTATGGGAATTTAGTATCCCTCAATTATTCTCCAGTCATGTACTTTTTGTAATTTCTGTGATTTATTTACTTGTACTAGCATGACAAAGTATTATTAAACTTAAACTTGGTGCTTATGAGATCATCTTACTCTCACAAACTGAATAACAAACCTTAAGTTTCCTTTTTTTGCTCTTTGGTTTTGATGGTAAAGATGAACTCTGTGTATTGGACGAAATCCCAGTAGTAATGGATCCACTTGGGGTAGGACTTGGCAGGAGTGGGGTAGTGGGTGTGGTGGGGGTACCAGGTGGGGTGTGGTTAGGGGTGGAAGGGGTGGACGTTGCACTTCCTGGTGTGATGACTGATGATTGACTTTCTGATAGAATAGACACAGGTGGCATGGCTTGACTCAACACATCACCTTCCTCCAAATCTTTCTTCACCAGTAATGCCAAGTCCACTATCTGTAATAATTTGATGTAGAGGTTAAAAACCATGGTTTAGTTTTGTCTAGCATTAATATTATAGAATAATAGATTAATGTTGCTTCAGCATGAAATGGTATTAACCCTCTGAGATATAAATTATACTTGATGGAAGTACAATGGAACCTCTTTAAAATGGACATTAAAGGGTCAGAACCAAGTGTCTGTATTATGGAGATGTCCTTATGATCGAGGTGTCCATAACAAGAGGTTTGACTTTATAAGAAACAAACACAGATTCTTTCCCCACCTGTCCAACTGTCTCGTAAGCAAGGTAGCTGAAGACATCCATCACAGGTGTGTTTGGTTTCATGTCAATAAGCGAGGCACAATCTAGCCATTCTTTGAACTTTCCAGCTTTCTTATCTACAAGATAAGAGAAAGAATCACATAGTTTGAATTAGCTACATGCATCATTTCCAGACAGTTAGGCAACATGAGTGTTGACTAATTTACACCTGTAAGCTCACCCCAAGAAAAGAAGCTGAGTAAGCTAAAGGAGCCAACACTCCTAGAGCTTATCTTGGTTTCTGTAATATGATGCACCTAGAATTATCGCTAGCCCAACCTAGATGGGAAGCTAGTCCATCCAGGCTAGCCCTCAGCATTTTTCCAGGTCTCCTTACAGATTGCTAATACCCATACACCTAGGTGGAGAGAGGCACTGGGAGAGTTAAGTGCCTTGCCTTTAGACATATCAAATCAACACCAACCATCACTTAATCCCAGGCTGCTTATAGATAAGTCCATCACATCAACCATTAAGGCCACAGCATCTCTCATGGAAAAGGAAACGCAATCATAATGTTTTTGAGTTTGAGTTTTCAAGAATTCCAGTGGTCTAAGTAGTTGAGATAAGCCTGTATGATGAATCTGAGGTGAGGAACTTCTGTTCATTGCTTTGCAACAGTCTGACCTACATCTCTGTTCCTAAGTAGTTTACAGTGCAAATACATCAACCAAGGCCATTGCTTTGCAACCCTGGAACATTATCTGTAATCTTGCCCATCATGACAAGTTTTGTAGTCTAAGTATGTTACTTTAAACAGTTTCTGCCTGCCACTTATTTTACTTTACTGGACACCACTTATAATATTGAAATGCCCTTCACCTGGTTCCTCTCCTGTAACTGCCCTTGCCACTGCTGTTAATTTTATCTGAATGATTTTATTTGCACCTTACTGTGCACTATTAGTAATTAATTAGATTTATTGTATTGTAATTTTATTAAATTCTAGATTTCTTATCAGATTTTTTTTTTTTTAGATTTTGGGTTGCGCTTCGCATGGGATACTTTTCCCGTTCACGCAATCCCTTTTGGTCTTCTAATTTCTACTATTGATTTGCTATATATGTATATATTTAACTTATGAGACCAGTAAAGTTGATAGACAGTCTGATCTACATCTCTGTTCCTAGGTAGTTTACAATGCAACTACTTCCAACCATGCAAGTTCTATACCATTTGAGTGTGTAAACAAATAGAAATGGTCACAAATTTCATGTTTCTGTGGTGTTAAGCTTGCTTAAATCAATAATTTAGAGGAAATCTATTGTTAATATCCGAGGTTTTCATTCATTTAATTTACACAGAATTGTTTCAGATGGCCTTGGTTGGAGTAGTCACATTGCAACACATTTTACTCACTGAAGTTGACCTGTCGACACTCTGTAAATTCCAGGTACTGTTGAGGATCAAGAGTTCGTGAGAAACGGTCTGCTCTCTGAAAGTAGGAAAAATAATATTTCTATTAATATCATCTTATAACAATTTGCACACCTTATATATAGAAATAAATTATGGACCTGTCCTATTTAAAATGAGATGAACTAAGAAGGAATAAAACACCTCAGATGAATCATAAAAAAAGTAAATTCTGCATCAGGCCAGTGGTGCATACAGCTAGAGCTTTCCCGATTTCTGTTCCATAAAGTGACTAGGAGTATTTCTACTCCCCCCTGGACGGTATGCTTGTCCATCACAGGGTAACCCCCCAGCATCAGACTAATGCCAGTATCCATTTATGCTTTAAACAACTGGATGGACAGAGGTACTGAGAATAAAATGTCTTGCCCAAGAATGCAATACAATGACCCTGGCCAGGCCTTGAATCTGGACTGCTTGATCCAGAGTTTGGCATGTTAACCAGCCATAATGTTGGATCTTCACCATCAACCAGGGGGAAGTAGAAATACTCCTAGTCACTGTAAGTAACAAATAAAGAATACTGAATAAACATCACAAAAACACAGTGCATGTTAAGTGACACTTGAAAGTGTGAGCTACTATATAATACCTCATTTACAACCCTGGTGATGATGGTTTGCCCTGGGAGGAGGGGTACTCCCAGAAAAGATGGGTGGGGTGTGCAGCCCACTTCCCAAAACCCTTACCCTATTTGTGACCAAAATCTGCGATTTTTGCTACCCCAGTTATGACCTGGCCAAAAATTCGATACCCTATTTATGACCATTATGGCTAGCACAGTTGCCCTAAACATAAGTTATGAAGGGCTTTTGTTGACCGTCTTATTGATAATGATGAAAAAGTAGCTTCTTCCAAGAAACATACCCAATCCAAGACTAGAGTGCTAAAACCATACCCTATTTAAGACCAAAACAGCCAAAATCGATACCCTATTTATGACCAAAACAGCAGAAAACCCTTACCCCTCCCTATAAGGGAGTACCTGCCCCCCCTCCCACTCCCCGGGTGGTTTGAACGATTAAACCTCAGAAAATAATGTCTTTCCTACCTCATTTCGTTCTTGCTTCACTTCATCAATATCATCGTCATCAAACAAAGCCACAAGATCGCCTGTAAAGAAATAAAATAATCATCAAACAATAGACGCCTGTCAGTGTTCTTAAATTTATCAGGTCAGAGGAGAGATTCAGCCTGACAATGCTAACCAGGGAAATAATTATTGGTCGGAATAGTTTGGTTATTTTGACTTTTAAACTGACAAAACAGACACCTTTGATAAAAGGGTACATGCAAGTATTCAACACTATCCCATTTTGTATCCTGATGATACCGGGCAGAGAAATCAGTGTTCACCTACTTCCCCAGGAAAGTAACAATCTTTTGGGTGAGAAGAGATTACTCATTATTTGTTAAAAATTATGAATTGATAGGCGACTCACCCAAATGATGAGCACTGTCAAAATTACTTTTCCATCCCTGCCAGGTCAATACTTTCTCCTATATCGTTTTTGAACTGCACGTGGCCCTTGATAAGGATTTAAGCTGTTACATGTATGTTTCTTTTGTTTTTGAATGGCACAGTTTAATTTCCAGTCAATTTAAAACCAAACAGTACCAGAATGTAAATTGTGTAGTTGTACGATGATTTCAGGGAATGCCATTAAGTTTTGAGTCACCTGTTGCCTCAATTTTCAAAACCTTAACAAACTTGTTAAATTGTGGGTGAATTGCATCAACAACAGGCAAGTTCGCACTTAACAACAAGGGCCGATCAAGCATACTCAGCCGTAACAGGCATTATGGGTTATGGCCCTTAATGAAAGCTCTGGAATCTTGCTCACAACAATATTGAGATCAGCAGTGGCCACTGTTCACAAGATCAAAAGATGTGACCTAGAGTTGAATTTGTAACATATAATTATCCAAAATAATATTAATTTTACATTAATCAGATATTTCTACATGCTGAGATGACACACTCTCCTGTTTGGAAAAATGTGATTTAACTTTAGTTATTAACCCACCTGTCTGATCTATTGTGCTGACAAAGTCATAGGAAATCTTTCGTCTCTTGTTACCTTTAACATCACTCACTACAACAAAAAAGAGTCAAGAGATGTTTCTTTAAACCAGACTTTTAGCCAGGATTTTTAAACTTGGCATCCAAAATTTGCTCTCAGTTTATAAAGCAACAAATCAAATAAATTATTAAATAAAATAATTTTCTCTTAAAGATTGCCATCCACGGGACACCTACCATAGACACCCATCTCACTAAAAGCCTACTGAAAACACGCCAATCTTGCAATGTATAATCCTTTCAAATTAAATTTTTGTTGAAGAGGTCACATCAGTTTGCTTGAAATTTCAACAAAAGTTCACAAGAACAAAGAACACAATTTAACAAATTTCACTGTCATTACTTTTGCACAGTACTATTAACTGAGTTAAAATCTCAGGCATTCAAAAAAGTTGCAAATGACGAGCAATATTATTATCTACATGTAGTTTACATATTAAACACCTTTTTCAAGGTTAACTCAAATTGATACTACACGGTAAATAAAGTATTTACCAGTAGCTTCTAAGACTTCATCATCTTCTTGTGAGGTTTGTTTCTGGGTTTTATTCTTGATTTCCTTGAAGTTGAGATATTTGATCAGCCTCTTGAGTTTTTCCTGTAAAAGATAAGTTGTCAAGCCCTAGTTTAGCAGGTGGTCTTGATCCTAGATTGTGGTCACTTGTTTTATTCAAGTGTTACAAACACAGGGCAGAACACACCATGACAATGTAAAAATTTCTTTAAATCCTGAGTTTACGATATGAAATTTATTGGTACAATGAATACTGCACGAGTGGAAGCAAATCAATGAAATGCTACCATATTATTTACACGTGTGACATCATATTTGATATCACTTTTGACCCTTAAACTGTTGGTGTATGATTGAAACTTCTTGGGATCTTCCTCAGACGTCTTTGGTTATCTTGAGAAATCTTCGGTTATCTTTGAAAATTTTCAGTAAATGGTCTGAAACATTTGTGTGGCCTTCAGACAAATTTTGGAAATTCTTCGGAAATCTTTGCAAAATGGTGGGAAATCTTCACAAAATCATCAGAAACCTTGTTATTAATACAGACATGTTTATGTACTGTGGGTATTTTACAAAATAAAGAGAAACACTTGGAGATACAAAATCTCTCTTCTCATGATGAAAAATATTTCACTAGTGAGCCACCCACCCATGAACTATTTTTTAACATGAAAAGGGGAATTTTGTATCTCCATGCAGCCATGTAATCTCCTCTGTGTGTAGCTGCAATTGAGTATCAGTTTTACAAACATCACAATGATTACTATTAGACCTACTTTGTCTTTCCTCATTAAAAAGATGATATCCTCGACACTCATGAACCTTCCACCTCTCATATTTGTTATGTCTGCAGCTCGTACAACCTGTCAATGTTAACAAAGCTTTGAAATTATTAAAAATAACCCAATTTGGACCCCTGGGACGTCTCTTGAATAAATATGTGAAACTCATGTTGTGGGATTTTTCAAAACTTCTGACTATGTTTCAAAGATTTCCATTGTTTGAAATAAAAAAAAGCACAACCACATTCTGAGGTTTTTCTATTTAGAAATGGAAAATTTGGGACAACTTGGCTCGATTTATATAAAATATCCTTTCCTTTAATTATTTATTTATTTATAAGTATTTTTCTATTTTTATCCTTGCCTTGAGTATTATTTTTAAGTAGGCGTGTTTAAAACACAAAATAGGGAAATGATGAAATGGTACTATGGTTAGTCTAAATAGTGCTCCAGTTAGCTTAAATAGCACTCAGGTTAGCCTAAACTATATCACTGACTTGACCATGGTTAACTCTCAATAATTGTAAGGGTATTGTACATTGACTCTTACCTGTAGTCTATTCCGTCATTTCAACATTTCATGTTTAAACACACCCTCTTTAATTTCTATTTTAATTATTATCTTGTGAACACATTTGACAAATACAGTCGCCTCCGATAACTCGAATCTTCAAGGGAAATTGAAATATGTTTGAGTTATCCATGAGATCGAGTTATCAGGAGCTGAGAACAAATGACCAGGAGAAAACAGTGTTAAAAAATTTTCCATTCATGCAGTGTATATTTTAATCAAATTTAATTACAGAATAGAGGAAGCAAGAGAAAATAAAACAATACATCTCTAAATTACTGTATAAATCAGAACATAACGTAATGTGAAAGATATAACAAAAGAAAGTGGCGAGGAGAAGTCCAGAAACTGTGAACTGTAGAGATTTTTTAAAGAGAACAATGTTGGGCTACCGGAACAAAGCTCACACGATTTACATTTTCAAGTTCATGCGATTTCCTTTTTCTATTCATGCAGTGTACATTTTAATCAAATTTAATTATACAGTTTAGGGAAGCTGAGTGAAAATGGAACAATACATTTCTTAAATTCTTATAAACTGAACTGACAGGTTCAGGGTTCGTACTCTTTTTTAGCTCTTCAAATTCCATGACTTTCGATGACTTTTTCCATGACCTTTTCAAGTTTTAAAAGACCTTAGGTTAAGCTATCAGTTTCAAATATTCAAAAACTTTCCTTGTTTTAGAGTATTATTTGACCTCAAACAGTTCAGCAGACACAAACTCAGACGTCCACCAAAATGCATGCCTTTTGCGCTGTTTAATTACTCCTCTCTATTTAACATTTTCCTTGCCTTGTCATCTGCAGTAACTAAGCTATCAAACAAAACTTTAATTTTCCACCACTTTCAAGGACCAACAATTAAATTCCATAACTTTCCAGGCCTAGAAAATGAAATTCTTAAACTCCATGACTTTCCAGGTTTTCCATGCATGGCCTGTATGAACCCTGACGTTTTGTGTAATGTAAAAGAAAGGAAAAAGTTCACACAGCTGCTTCAAAATAAAATTTTAACGTTTTGGACTACAGTACACTGTTTGTTCTGACTTGTCACATATTGACAGACATGGTTCAAGTTATCAAGGGTAAAATTATAGAGAAAATGACCTGAAGGGAAACGAAAATTGCTTCGGGTTAGCTGGAGGTTCGAGTTATCAAGGGTTCAGGTTACCGAGGATAAAATTACAGTCAATGTATGACAAAGAGTTATCGGGAGTCGACTGCAGCTATGGTAAACTTCTTTGTCTGAGAGATTGGGAACAGGCACAGCCCCAGAGGGAGTACTCAAGTATACCAGTGATAGCCAATGTAAGGTGCAAATGAGGGCAAATTGTCAGAGCCTCATAAAAGTCCAACTGGCCAGAACATGACCCAAGAAAATTCCTTTTTCCTTCTCATAAAAAAAAAACAACAATAGAAAAAAATTACAGAACAGCATCATGAGAGTACCAGACAATTCTTCATGCACTTTACTTTATATACTTCTCATTCATCTGTCGAAACCTTTGGGTACTTCCCCATCACTTTTATGTATGAGTATCCCCCCTGTGAGGACAGCAGTTATATGCAGTAAACTATGTTTCCTGCCTCCAATGCTTTCCACCTACCCCTTTGTTCCCTTACTGTTTCCCTTTTCAAAGATTTAATGGACAAACACAAAGCAAAAAGTTGCCTGGATAAAAACAAATACCATGCTAGCCATCTGTGAGTGGACAATTTCTTCAATCAGGGAGGCTGAATCTGTTGATGGTTTTCTTGAGTCACCAAAGGCATACCTAGCAAAATCACACATTGGTTCGTTCAATTTGTGAATAGAATACAATCTTAAATGCATAGAAAATCACTTTCAGTTAAATCAGGAAGCAATTAATAATATAACGACGAATGTTTAAAAGAGTCTGATATTATAACATCTCATCTACTTCCCCTTATAGATATTGCAACAATTCCCTACGGTAAATATCAATACCCATTTGAAAAGATTAGAGACTTTTGCTACATTGTACATAGCAAATTCAAATAACATATACTAAATAAATTATCCTTTTCCCCCAGCTCCACCTAAGCAATACCTGCTGCACAAAGATACATGTATATATCACCACTACTAGTCATTCCATCGTCTGTAAAGGTAACATCCCTCCTTTTCCCCAGAGACTTAATCTTTATTATTGCCACTAGTTCATGAAAGTACCACTGACTGAGATTTTTTTCTTCTTTTTTTCACCACTCAGGGTCAAGGCAGTCCATTAAGGAGTGCCACTGGAGTACCCCCTTGACGTTTTCACTAAATGCAGCTTCAAGTACTTTGAAGGATCATGAGCCACTTACTGAATGTCATATTGATCCATACCCAAATTTTCCTGTAATGCTATAAAAGTGCGCAGTACTTAATACACAATTTCAAGCAGCATGGATTAAAACAAGTCCAATAACAGGGGTTTCATTAAGGGCCAGGTACCAGTTGTGAGGATGATTTTGCCCACCTGGTTTGGCCATCTAGAGGAAAGCTTTTCCTATAAAGAAGTTCAGTTCAAAAGGTTTAGCCAGCCTGTAAAAAGCAGTTGCCCTCAGACTAAAAACATTAATTTATGAAACCCCTGCAATGATGTCCCACTAGCACAAATTTAGAAACAAAATTAAGCTGCAAAACGCTCAGCTAAGAAAAAACAATATTCAAAGAACGAAAGCAACAAAAAAATGCTAACCTAAAAATACCTGTGGTATTTGGTTCATTTGATTTCAGTATGATATTCACAAACTTGTCAATCAATATCCAGTCATGAAGAGAGCCGTCAATACCACATAAGTATCTCAAAAGCACGAATATGTTTGGTATTGAAAAGAATTGTACAAAGTTCTAAAAGGAATCCGTCATCTTAAAAGCTCAATGTCAAAGATTTTAAGACTCATTGACCCAAGTAAATATTTTCCATTTTCAACAATACTTTAATCCATTTGTCTTAGTATTAAACCTCCTTCGTGAGTAGGAGCACGTCTGAGTTGCTTTCAGTTAACCTTATTTCACAGCAAATAGGCATACATGGGCACAACATAGTGTATTTAACTCACAGTTTTGCTTAGTCGCAAATTTCTTACAGGAGCCATTCTTTCAAAAGACATTTGTTACAAATGTTGTGCCAGTGGTAAAATGGTAAACACTGTAACAATCCAGGGGATCAAAACAATCAAATGACTCACTGGTGCCAATACCAGAACTCCATTTTATGCAGCACCAAGTAGCTGTAGGAGTACTGTTTCTCCCCCTGGCTCGGGTTGGCCAAAAGATGGAGAATGCTATCCACTAGACAAATCACTATTCAGCAGATAATGTGGTTTGTTTTGTTAACACTTATCCACTGGATAGCGATTTATCGGGTGGAAGTAGGAGGTAACCTTAGATATGGACCTGGATCCCATCCAAGTGCTGGTTGTTCGAAGGCTGGATAACACTATCCACTGGATAGCAATTTATCCACTGGATAGTGTTATCCAGCCTTCAAACAACCATCACCTGGATGGAATACAGGTCCATATCTAAGGTTACCTCCTACATTTTCTTAGGTTTTCCAACCAACCTGAAATCCATTATACTAAAGACCCCAGTCGTAAGTAGTTAAGCCACTGTGACTAACAATAATTCAAAACTAAGTATGGTGAATGGTCCTTCAAAAATGATAGGTCTTAAAAAATGTTTGTGGAATTTTATGGGTCTCACAGTCTCATTTTATAAGCAGTTATGTGCATCTTGTGGTCTCGATTTTTTAGCAAAGCTGTCTTGGAGTCTCCATTTTTGCAAGGTCAAGAACGTCTACAAGTCCCGATTTGTTTGTGTGTTTTTGTAAATGACGTCTGAACGTCTTAGAGGCTGAATGTCATGCACTCGCATTTAAACAATAATAATAATAATAATAATAATAATAATAATAATAATAATGACTTTGTTATCATGTCAATTACATCTAGCACTGGAGAATCCCCACTGCTAATAGGGGACACCTAACTAGAACTATCTAAAAATAATATACAGGAAAGTCCCATAAGAGAATTTAAAATTATGAGTTACAAAGATGGCAGCCACCACATCCATCTAGGATGTTGCCAAGATCTCGCCTCCATACGTGGGTCTTAAACTGCTTGAGAATTATTACACTATGAAGTCTCTGGCTCAGGATTAAAAAAGTCAAGATGTCTTGGGCTCCCAAAGAAAAACACTAGTCTAGTCTTGCCCTCTTGCAAAGTCTCAAATTAACCATTCCCCAACCCTAAGATTATTAAAACTCAATAACGACTCTTTTAATAACCTTGAGTGCTCTTCACTGCCATTGGAATGTTTTAACAGGACTTTTAATCAACATTAGTCAAAGTTGAAAGTGAAGAACAACATATATTTAACAGAATATACTACCAAGAAGTTACAAATACTGAAATTTGTGTTAATCCTAGATTAGCCTAGACTTCAGCTTTGAACAACTGAGTCCTGGGTGCAGAGAGACTTTAAGGGAAGTTTCTTGCCCAAGAATAAAACCTATTGATGATGCCGGTCACACCGGACTCATGATCCAGTACCAAATCCATTAACATTATGCACCACACCTCCTGCATTAAACCAAAGACATAGTTAAGAACAAACTAAGCTGGCTCATTAGCAAGCTCAGCTGGCTTTTCTCGCCTGCACACCTTAAAAATTATGGATGCAAAATTTCAGCTGGTGATTAGATCTTTTCAGCTGATTAAATTAGCCTGCAGCAGGCTCTTCGTATTAGTACTCCTTCAACAATTTAAAAGCATTTTTAAACCCATTAGTGAGGTAAGTATATATTAATCCCAGAATAAATAAGAAGCTCTGGAGCTTAGAACTGAGCTTGAAAGATTCAATTCAATGATAAACTTGAACACTTGAGCAAAAACACTTGAGTGTTCTTCAGGCTAACCCAAGAGCAATTCAGGCTCAGCCCCTTGTTTCTCACCCCTCAACCCTAATAACTATTAAGACCTGCGTGTAAATAGTAATTGGAAATTCAAACAAGCTTCAAATCAAGTTTTGGACCGCTATTTTCCTCAAAAAAAATTTCTGTCAGTCTCAGGAGTCACGTGTCATAAAACCAGTTGCATGTCTACAGCCAGAAGTATCAGATGGACATAATGTTTTCAATTTCAGATAGATCTCAGCTTAGTTTTTACTGCAAGTATTTATCATAATTTCCTATTTCAGTGAATCAATTCCAAAACACACACAGAGTAAGAACAGCATTACCATCTCAGCTAACGAAACTTAGAACTAAGGAAGTGATTGTTAATCTGGAGTGGGCGGTGGGAGGAACTGCCCAAAGTTTTTGGAGATGGTGTGTGGCCCAAACCTTGACACCTGTACCCTGTTTTCAGACCAAAATCTATATTTCCATACCCTATCTCAAAACTGTGAGAAAAAATTATCAATTGATATCCCAATTCAGACCTCAAAAATGAGTACACAGCTTTAATATAAATAAATTATGATCGCAAATGATGTCCATTTGTGTAGGCATTTGAGAAGGGCTACAGATTTACCGATATTTAGTCTAATACATGTAGTTCCTTAAAAAATCAAACTGGTCAAAATCTGTACCCTTTACCTGACCAAAACCCCTCAAGAACAAACCCTATATTGCCTATTTAGGGGAGTACCCCAAGTAATGTTATCAGCTCACTAATCAACTATTTTCCTCAGTTTCAAAAATTATCTGCCATTGATATCACCAAAATAACATTACACATTTCATACACTTTTTAAAGTGCTTGTACAGTGTATCACACAGCAAAAACATTCTTTCCCACTGAAAACAGTCAAATGAGGTCTTTGTGAAATTACAACTAAAGAAGCTTAAAATAAGTTCTTAAGTTTAAGCATAATATCTTGCATCACTTGGTTATTGGCCACACCTCAACTCCACAACAACAATTACAACAAAATTTCCCTCATTAGTGGAACTAGGTCAGATCCAGGGGTTGACAAGGGTAACAAAACAAACTTATGACTAGTAATTAGTGCAACCTGAGCAAAATGGGTGTGCTAATTATTTTCTTACTAGATACAGAGAGTAGTAATTGCCCGTGACTTCTTTTAAAAATCAAAAAGCTGATAAGGTCAGCTGATAGTTCATTCTTAAATACCTCCTCATTAAACAACATTCCTTCCACATATACCGGTGACAAAGCTTGTTAAAAGTGTTTATGAATACTTTAATACCGGTTTAAAAATTTAAAAGCATTTTTCAATTTATTAGTTGAGTAAGCAGATAATAATGCCAAAATAAACAAGGGTTATATAATATATTCAATTGAATTTATCTGTCTGGTAAGCAGGGTGTGTAATACATAATGGCAGAGTTATTTATACATAATTCCATGTTATAATTAAAGTAATCAACATGGAGGGTATTAATTACTAATGCAACTCCAAAAGAGCCTGTATTATACAAAAATTTGAGCGCATGGTGCTTTCTAGACTTTTAAATTAAAACACCCACAAGAATGTACAACAGGATTCATGACAAGTAAGGAAATTTGGCACAAGGTAAATTGATCAAAAGTGTAAACAAAATATTTGATGTAATAAATCGGAAATAAACTTAGAGCCTGAAGAAAAACTGCTAGGCTAAAACTAGCCTTTAAGCTTGACCCCTGGGGATTTTAATATAAGCTTCATAAGTCACATGTTTTAAAGTTTTCAATCTCCTCTCTCAGATTATTAGATCAAAACTTAAGTTTTAACTCCCACTTGAACAAAACATTTCTTTAGGTAGAAGTCCACCCTGCCTCCTCTCCCCTCCCCCCTCCCCCCAACCCTTGCAATCCCTGCCATCTGGAACTCAAATTAATTTCATTTCCAGGGATGTACTTTTCAGTCATTTACCGGTACTAATAACTATCTCAAACCCTTACCATCATGACCTTGAGAGTTCATAGTGGGGTTCAACTGATACTGTAAAATGATCTTTTAGATAGATCTAGCATGAATTTACCAAAATAATCTTTACAAGAAAGTAATTTGATGACAACAGAACACAAAAGAATAACTACACCTCTAATCGCATTTTTAGGGGTTCAAATAAAGCTTTTGCCACACTCAAGGGGTTAAATTCCTATTCTCCCACAAGGATTTTCCCAAGGGATATGCTTTCACATGGGAGGATTTTTCCCAAAATTTTTTCATGTACTGTTTAAATTGGAGATGTCCCCCCCCCCCCCCCGCTAAGTCAGGAATGGAAAGGAATTGTTAATTCCTAATGAAGCAGATATACTGGAAGTCAAAACATGTGGCCAAAAATATTTGAAGCAAATTGGCATAATTCAACCACCCTTCCCCTGACACAAGTTGTGGAATTTGTCTCCAATTTTTAACTCTGCCACACCTATGAGCCCATAGAAAATAAACTGTTTTTAATGGAATGATACTGTTGAGCTCTGAGCATAAGATTAACCAGTCACAACATGCACAATAATAACCTTAAAAAAATGAAAGATAATGTTGATTTTAGCCGCAGAGCTGCATAGTAAATTGAGATTATGTTGTGTCGCCCGGCATAACAGTCCAACCATTAAATCATACTCTAAATTATTATCCTTAACCAATATAGGGTCTAAAAATACACAAATTTAACTTGAAAACGTCCTACAAACATCAAGCAAGGTCAACCGGGCTATTTAGGTAACAGTCTAATTGTTTAACAATGACCTCACCGCAAATTTGCTTTTGCTCATCCGCAAACACTGTATTTAAGAGCGCTAAAAATATACCGAGACTAAAATTACTCCATAATAGAGTTTAATTTACATGCTTTTGCGATTATGCACGATTTGTCAACAAATAGTTTGGTCCTCTATCCAACCGTGTAATGATCACGAAGAAGCCAGTTGCTCGCTTCAAGAGCGATAAAGCGATAACATATGAATTCGGAAACCCAACAATGGTTCGCATCTTGAGACTCCTTGTCCATCGTTCAATTCGTTCTACTCCACGTGGCTCTAATTGCTTCCACCGACTCAGCGTTTAGTAGACCGTTCTCACGCAATTGAGTTGTCACACAAAAATGTGCTTCGGCTGATAACCCCTATTCTCGACAAAACCGCGATAGCATTATTGTGGTGTTAATCACACTTGTCACAAACGCTTTGCGGCTCCCTCGTGGGAAAATATTTTGTCAATTGTATAACCCTCTCGAGTCCACTCACACTTCCTGGCCTCGGGGCAACTCATTATACAAGAGCTGTCAAAACGCGTCGCGGAGTATCATCAAAGCAAAGACCCATTATTCTACAGCACAATTGCCCTCAGGAAATCGCGACAAAACCGCCGTGTAATGAGCGAGAATCAAACAATTCGGCACTTTTCGGCAAGCCTTTCTGCACACGATTCAAAAACGTGCGACAAACGAACCGCAACGCAAGCACAGCGCAGAGACCGCTTGAGACAGAGGTGGTTACATTTTATCAACCTCTTAATACGAACGTAAACACCTCCAAAACTCCGACCCCCAACGTTGATGTGTTTGTAAACCGAGAGTATTGTTACCGACGTGTGGTTGTATAGATAGCTCATTATGGAATCCAAGGCGGTTAAAACTTCAACAAAAACACGTTTTCTGGGCAATTATCTTTGACCGCGAAGCATTGTCGCTCGCACCGACTGGGCAAACTTGAGCCGTGAATTCTTTCGTGTTAGCGCAAACAAGATTAAAAACACCAATCTGGTTTTCTGTTTACTTACATCATATTTAGAATTTCACCCTGAAACCATGGCTTTGGAAGTCTGGAACTCGGGGTCACAGGACTTTGAATAATAGCAGGAGTCGGTGGACGACTTGGGGGCTGCGAACCGGAAATCAATCAGTTAGTTCTTTGAATAACCATTGCATTCATCGAGTTCAAAATTCAATTAATCTTTACGATGCGTTATAAGGTCACATAATTTGTTTTCGATGTCACGAAATGTTTAGAAATCTGACCACCAACAAGAAAACAACCATATTCACTTAGAATGTGAAATCACTTCCAAAATGGCGGCTTTCAAAAACACGATTTCACTGTCTTTCTTATTAAAATGGTTGCGATAACTTACTGTGTTGTCGCTAGTGTTGGTTGAGTTGTTACTCTCCTTTCCCTTTTCGCTTTTCTTGCTTTTAGATTTAGATTTAGTCATATTGTGTTCGAAGTTATCGACGAAAATAGCACTGACAGTCCATAGGAATACACTCAAACCGGAAATGGCTTATTTTCCCACAATGCCTCGACGAAAAGCGCGCGAAACTTGACAGCGAATCAACAAACGGGCGGCGCGGCATGTAAATTTCACTGCTGACACAAGCATCGACATGTCGCTTACAAAAATATAACTCGATCGATGATGACAAAATCTCTCGGATTTCGACCGGAATCAATCCTTCCTCAGATAAACATCGAGTACCCTAGACAATTAGGAAATTTTGGGCTTACATGACTGGAAACTTCCTACTCTGAATGACGCACTGCAATAAGTATTCTCAAGATTTGCTTTTTTATTTTTCGATATTAGTCATCGCCTGGTCTTTCCGTCGAGTGGGAGCAATTTTTTTTTAATTTCTGCCTAAGGGAAGCGTGCGATTACGTATAAACGATTCACTGACATTGAGTAATTTTACACCCCTAAGCATGAGTGAACTTTCACTGACCGTTCGTTTGCGATCGTTTGTTGTTACAATATAAAGACGACTATTTCCCCATTTGTAGTTCCCACGTGTTTCAACGAGTCCGCTAATTGGCGAAATTCGCCGCAGTTTGAGATCTTCAATGTCATCAAACAATGATTCTCGTGAAGGCACTAAACCACAGGAACGCTCGAGAAAGTCCAAAGAGAATACATCGGAATGCGGAGTACGTGAGCTCATTGGACAAATGCCAGCAGTGGGCGGGTGACAAGGTTAAGTTGCCATTCGCTATTGGCTAATAACTTGTACATCATATAGAACGCAAAACAAGTAGGCACAACAGATGTCAAAATTGCAGGGGAGTGGTTGGCCATAAGCATTTCAGTTGATTTCACCGTCCGGTAGTGTGCCAAACTCGCCACACATATTCTGGTGGCTCAGTCTTGTGGTTTACACATTGGAGAACCATGACCACTGCCACAGAAAACGCGGGACCACGAAAAATTAGAGGCGAACGATCGCTCATTGAAGCACTGGCTGAGTACCCAGGCGAGCTCGTGAAAACTGATTCTCCGAACTTTGTTTGTAGTGTGTTACCATCGCATTGGAGATGTAACAAGACGCTACCGGTTGCATTCAAAGTTGTTGCACTCGGCGATATTCCCGATGGAGTTCTCGTCTCGATCGCTGCAGGCAATGACGAGAACTTCGCCGCCGAACTTCGCAACGCGACCGCCGTCATGAAAAATCAAGTAGCGCGCTTCAATGATTTGAGATTCGTAGGCCGTAGCGGAAGAGGTGAGAGATACGTGCTGTAGTTCGCTCTGACGCGCAATGTAAAGACTCGCTCACTTACTGCATTCAGTATGGAACCAGCCATCTGGAAAACGACATGCACTCGTGAAAACATGTCATATATTATATGGGCCTCAAACATAAGTTGTCAATTTCAACTGTCTGTCTGAGAATAGCTTGATGGAGTTTTACCTGTGTTAAATTGAAATTTTTTGTCCCGATTGTTTACATCAAGTTTATTTAATTTTTTTTCTTCTTCTTCTTCTGTTTCACCTGTGCGTAGGGAAAACGTTCACATTGACTATAACGGTGAAGACGGATCCACCTCAAGTCGCCACATATTGCAGAGCTATTAAAGTAACCGTAGATGGACCGCGGGAACCACGCAGTAAGTTCTTTCAAAATCTTTTTCTCATTTTTGGGTTGTTTGACAAATGTATTTGTGGTTCACCTGAGCCCATCGAAGAACAGGGACGTTTAGAAATTTTTAATGAGCCCTGATGTCTCGAGATTTAATAAATTGCCTCAGTGATTTAATTTTTTTCCTTGTTTGGTTGGATAAAAAAAAAAATCACTCACGTTTGCGAAAAAATTTTCCCTGTCTGTCCAAAGAATTTAAAACTCTGATTCCGACGTTGATTTGATTTTGAAAATTAATGTACAATCAGAGATAAGTATCTCCTCCGATGAGGGAAATTCATAATTCTATTTAGCTTTTAATATCTCGAGGTATTCGCGGCCACAACAAGCCCATTCCGAAACATCTAAGTCTGTGGTGTTTTTGCCGCAGTGGCCTGACTTTCACGATACTGTCGAAACCTAAAAACAGATAAAAAATTTGCGGGTTCATTCTGAAACGGGTGCTGCTACTTTGTTTAGATTCATGAATGCAGGCCGACTCACCACAAATAAACATACGCGGTGTTTAGATAAATAAAGCCATCCCGTTGTCTCATTCTATTGCAAAGCCACGCGTAGCGGGAACAAGTGATTTAGGCGATACACGGGTACATGATTAATGTTTAATTTGCAATTAATGATTCATAAAACGGACGCAAGCCATTGGTTGCTGCGTTAATTGAATTTATTATCGTATGTTTTGAAGAATCCATACAATACAGATGCAGGTGGCAGGACAGGTGCTGTATTCGGAATGCCGTCATTTCACCTGTCGTAGGAGGCTTTTAGAAATGCATTTGTTAATTTAATAGCATTTCTCTTTCTTCTTAATAAATCAGATAAAAAATACTCTGAAATTAGATGTCTTTGAGACAAAGAACAAGACATGACTAGAAATTGAAAGCAAATAATAAAGTGTGCTTTTGATATAGTTCTGCTAAGTTTTTTTGCAAACAGAGTAATCCAGTCAAATGTGTTGAGTTTATTTTCAATTTCAGAAAGAAACATATGTTCTGAGTGAAACTGAGTAATTAGTTTTTAGTTTTAAGCTTTATCTGATCTTGCCCTATGAAGAAAGTTCAATTTTACTTTTTGGTTACCCTTTTAAATTGAATTAGGGCAGTAATTGATTTGCTTCTTGTGTGTTTTCTTTTCTTATTTCTGACTGGATGAAGGGCAATATGGCTACATTTGTCGGGTTGGCCTCGAAATAGGATTTTTTTAGTTGATCTGGTTTTAATTGTCATAAGTGCACAGGAGCAAAAATGGCTTGCAATTTTGTGTAAAACCCAAAAAAGTCCTGACAATCAGCTCTTCTCAAGTCAATTAGAAATTTTTCTTTTGAAAAGTCATCAGGAATTCCACATAATTTTTCCGAAACCCCACCAGCATCAACAAAATCTCTATTTGATGGCTGCAAGGTCAAAATGAAACTTCTAACTTGAAACCACCAAATCATATAGATGTCTAAAAATCAAAATTCATGGTTTTGTGTCCTGATAAACAAAAGAAGTAATTTGAAGCTGGACCATAGCTATGTATATAAGCAGAGGAGAAAATGACAGATTGATTATTGATAATGAAGAATTCTGTCACTGTTGGGGTATTGTGTCGTTTAATATTTTATGACATACACCGAAGAACTGTGTACAAAAAAATTTCAATTAAAAGCCAGATGTTCAGGAAATTCAATATTTCTTTTGACAAAAAAATTTAATATCGTCAGGTAAAGGTTTCAGAATTCTTTGATTCCAAAAACATTAAATCCTCTTTAAAATCAATCAAGTCATTTTATCGCTTTTATTTTACAAATTCCTCAGTGTCAATTTTTTCCCCAACTTATTGGTTTTCTATGCAAAATCATGACTCAATGTGGTTTACTCTGGTAAGGTTTAAGTGAAATGTAAGGAGTTTGTTTGGTAAAAACCACATATACATTCATTGAATTGATCCTTTTGGAGTCCCCATTTTTCCTTTGCCATCTAGAACTTTACCCCAAACCACAAAATAGAGGTTCTATCAAAGAGATCAAGCGTTGGGAATTACTTGACGTATTTAAACTGTTTCTCAAAGCTTGAGCCTTTCTTGTCACCCAGTGGATTTTGTTTCAGCAGGTTTCAGCACATCTCCAAAGTGAAACCTCAACCCCCATATTAAATTCAATACTATTAAAATAGAACCACTAAATTTTATAGAGAATGCTAACTTCAAGAAACTCTTACTCAAGATTTCTTTATCTTTGCTTACAAGTTTTCTGCCCCTGAAATAAACACATCATTTCTCAGTTGATTTGATATACACAGAATTTATTATTAAGCTTTAATTTCATGCAAGCATCAGTATATGTTTACAACAGATTTGCCTCAAAGCTTCACTTTTTTTCTTCTTTTTTTCGGTCTTATCTCTGAGTGTAATATTAATGGTGCAGCTTTGGATCCAAATAATGTGGAAAACTTGTTAAATGGATGGCAATAAAATAATTGGCCATATGTTTTTCAGTTTCTGCGTTTTTTAAATAAAAAATTGTTGTTGTCGGACATCTACGTTTCTTTTTCTGTTTTTAACGATATTAAAATTCTCTACTTAAGCTTTTCTCAAAATGCTCTGTGTACAAATTCGTTTTCTCGGAATTCACCAGCAAAATCGTTGAAAAGAATCTAAATTAACTAGGAGAAGGAGCTTTGTAATTGGAAAGCTAAAAGTTTGCAAATTGAGAACCAGATATTAAAGAGAAAGTGAATTTTTTTTTAATTTTATTATTTTCCTGCTATTCAAAATGAAAACCGACGTAGAAATCCTCTCAAACGAGATAGAAACGAATGGTAATGAGATGGAGCGTATAAACCTATCTCAAAAGACGATTATAGATTTTGCCGCCGTTTGCCTCATGCGATCAGATGTTCTTATTCTAAGCTATAATTGATTCTCAGCTAAATTTAGGTCGACGGCTATTCCACAGCTTTAATATAATTATTACTGGTACAAAGATTCCCTGTGTTGGCGTAACTGATAATTCCTTTAGCATCCTACTGTTCACACTTGGAGAGAACGACGTTGCGGATTTTCCAGGGGAAATCCATGCTGCTTGCCTCATTTTATCGAAAATAGAAATCTTGTTAAAAGTCTGGCCGCAATGCGAAGTGTCTGCACTTGTGTGAAAGTGAAACAATTTTTACCTTCGCTGTAGCTCCTCTATGTCTTCTTACACGTTTACTAGAATTCAGATCATATGGCCGTTTCAGTGTTTTATCTCTGTATATATTCACAACAAGCAAGTATCGGCCAATAGCTTTACTTGGCTGATTCGAGATCTTAATTTACCGAAAGATTGTTGCGCTTACCTGATCGCAATTGCTTTGAAAATTTCAGTCAAAAATTGTATCAGCCCTCCAACATGCTAAGCAATGACGATTTTGGCCGTATCCCTTATTTCCGTTTACGTCCTTTTGATAAGAAAGCTATAAATAACTTTGCTTCGATACTGCGTCTTGTTTGTTCTGCCATCAGTTTACCAAAAACTTAAATCTTCTCTGTACATGAGAAAGAAATGTTACCAATGTTGTTGGGGTGTGCCGGTCGAGAATCGAGATAATATTGTAGCTTTGTAGTGACTTTAAAGCTTTCGGTGATTAAATAAACGCTGATATAATTTCCTCCAACTGCAGTTTCCTCAGATGCGGAAAAATGTAAACGAAATATCAGCGAACGAGTGGCAGTTCTTAATTGAAGAGTTGAAATTCCAGAATACTTCGAATGCAAAGCGCTCTTCCAATGTCTGCCCGGTACTCTGAAGCCGTTGGCCCGTGTATTTATGAGCCCAAAACAAACCCCAACATTAATTTTCTTTATTTTATAACTCCGAAACCAACGTAAAGAATCAAAGAAACTTTAAAAGTCGTGGCTTATTTAGAGTGGTCGTGCAGACCTTTGTTACTAAGATTTTTAGCGATTTGTGGTTCTGGAAACTTGCCTGTGCCGTTTGGCATATTTCCCAAATCAAAGCTCTATTTAAAATGCGTGGAGAGAAACAACTATAGACCGGCGTCAAGTCGCCCACATAACAGGAAATTCGTTTTCTTTGACAGGGCACAGGACGCGTTCAGATGAGAGAGACCAAGCAAATGCTTACGAACAGTTTCACTTTTCGGATCGACTCTCAGAGTTGGGCTTTGAGGGTCTTCGACGCTCCATCAGGGACAACAGCTTTGCCCCCTTCACAGAGCTTCACCCAGGTCCTCTGCAGCCCGTGAAACTGCCTCCAGATGCAACTTCTGCCTTCAGTGCCCTCGCTGCCGGTAAGTTTCGTTTTCGGCAAACCCCCTTTACCCTTATCTTGTTTTTCGAACTGAACGACAAGCCATTATTTGAGTTTTATTATTTCCTCCAGCTGTTATCAAGTTGGAGGGAATGTCGTTGAAAAGTAAAGAAAGATAGCCAGACCCGAGGAAATGCTATGGACTCCGTATCCAACGTTGGTTTCCGGAAGTGTTTCATCACAAAAACGGCACTGTTTTTAGTTAGTGCAGTAAATCGCAACAGAAAAGTCGACTCTGCGTTTTGTTTTCTTTGTTAACTTTTGCGCAACTGAAAGAAGATCGAGTGGTTTTTAGCGCGTTCATTGTTGCTAACTGGTAGAAAATGGCCGAGTGAATTGTTTGTTGTCGAAGTTGCCACATGTTGGAAGCGGAAACATTTTACCCATTTACCTGTCTAGACAACAAAAACACTTCTTTCAAAAAACACACCTTTCAATTGTGTGCGAAATTTCTTTTATTTCCTATTGCGAAACTAATTATTGCTTTGTCCAGTGCACAAGAAGCGAACGAGTGTTTTGGCAGGTTACCTAGAAGTCACTGATTCGAAGGTTTCGTTTTCTAAATAGGTCCTTGAGGGTTTTGCAGTCTACGTTCTTTGGTGAATTCATGAACTATTCATGAACTAGAAACTCGGGTGCTATTTGTCGAACACCAAGTGCAAACAAGATTGCTCTCGTTGAAGGTTGATCTTTCCGCTTTTAGAATAGTACTTCCATCTGTCTCGTCTCAAATCAAGATTTAGCACTCTGGTCGTAATTTTTCTTTTGGCAAAGATTCGTTTCAGTTTTGACAAGTTTTAGTCCTGTATGGGCCGTTTAGCCGGTAACGATGTAAAATTTGACTTCTCAGGCTTTGATGTTGCAGGAACGTTGAGGCCACTTTAATCAAAAAGCAAATCTGCTCTGTTGTAATTCTAAATACTTCAAAATTGAAAGAGTGCCACAATTGATCGGAAGCGAGTTTAGGGCGCTGGCCGGTAGTTCACCTTGATATGAATTTGAAAGACAAGACAAGCTTTCAATTTTGGTTGTCACAATTTCCTTCTGCTTCAAATAATAGCCCCAAAAGTTAAGTGCGAACTGTGTAACATCGATAGCATGCGGTCAACCAGTTTTGTTTTTTTAATTACATTTGACTTTGGGAACTAATTGTTTTAGGTGCTCTCTAATTGTGTGGTTGATGGTCTGTCCATTGGTTTCACTATCAGTGATTACAGTTAAACTCGAGAGCGATGGTTTTTAGGACTCGGAATACACCTACCTAAAGTTACGCTCAAAACAGTTACTGTACTGACTCTTCATTAAAACCGGTAAAAAAAAAGATACATATAATCGAGCTCTTCTTTGAACGCGCGTGTTCATTTTGCCCTTGGCGATCGCCGTGTGATAAATGGAGAAAGGAAATGAGCGGTCTCGTGTAAAGCTTATTTTCAAAATTAATCCACTGTAGGGTTTGAACTTTAACAGTATCCAAAACAAGTGACATGTTTGCTGCTTTTTTATTCACAGACAACAATCAAATTCGTTCACCATCGACGTGGGGTTTCCACAGCTTTCCGAGCTTCTTACCGCCCCATCCACCGCCTGAAGCTCCGGTGAACTTGTCTGCGCTGAGTGCTCTGCAACCAAACGGGCTTCCACCTTCAAGACCGCAGGTGAACTTGCCGAACACAAATGGAAACGTACCAATGCTACCTCACTACTCGGAGCCGCGTTTTCAGGGCATTGCGCAGTTTCCTTTTCGTTCATCGCCGCAAGCGACGACGAACACGACTCTTACAACAGTCGCAGACGGTATAGCAGGAGGGATGAATCAAGTCTGTCCGGCCCCGCCTCTGGATGCAGCTCACAGCATGTTCTCTTCACAATGCCAGCAGTTGAACGCGGCGCCCGGAACGAATTCT
Organism: Orbicella franksi; assembly: GCF_964199315.1. Lineage (NCBI taxonomy): Eukaryota > Metazoa > Cnidaria > Anthozoa > Scleractinia > Merulinidae > Orbicella > Orbicella franksi. The sequence goes on from NC_138147.1 coordinate 15,488,983, forward strand.
GTTATGAACAATTCGATGTTGAACAACAATAGCTTGCCAAATGGCATGGTGAACAACGGCTATACGTTTCGCCCACAACCGTTCATGCAGCAAACGGCAATGACCAAAGGAAACATGCCTATAACACAAACTACCTCCACCTCTATGGTTGGACCCATGTCTCAGGCGAACACGACCAGTGGGGTGTCGTTCCCCCTATCGAGACCCGGTGTGGTCCCCTTAGTGGGACAAACCATGGGGGTTGGAAGCCCCGCCGTTTCACAGAGGATACCTCTGCCTCTAGGCAACGTAGATTTGAACAGTGTGGGTGGTTTCAACACTCTGTCAAGGAATGAAGGACATGGAATGATCACGCTAAAGCAGGAACCCATTGATAACATGTCCAACCATGTTGTTAATCACCACACGGGACTCGAGGTGTCGCACGCCGATACAGCGCTACACGAACGCAACGGTACCACAACTCCCAAGGGAGTATGGAGACCGTACTAGTGGCAAAAATCTCTTTAAAATCTCGTAGTTGTGTACACAAGTCGAGTACTTTGTTGGCTATTTAATTTTAAATTTTAAAACCTGCTCTTAGATGCGGGCAGAATTCTCGAAATTACAGCCGAGTGGCTGTTTGTTTTAGAACATACATTTCAATATCAGTAGCACTTCACACTGAGTAGAGCCATGTTAAAGTTTGCAATCGCTTTTAGAACTCGATTAGACCAAGTCTCGAAATTCACGCGTTAGTGCATTTATACAAATCGTTGAAAAGTATTGACAACGCACCCAATGTCCTTCAAAATTGGGCTGTGGATCTTTTTTATTCGCAAATTCGGTTTTGTTTCTTATTTATTTATTGCTCGTGTGCCTCGAGAGGTTATAGCGTTAGGCGCCGCAAGAGGAGGCGGAATCCCACATTGAAATTAAAATATAATAAACTAAGCATGGAAAAGTACCATAATATGGAAAGAGAGCTAAAGAATATAGTATTGATATTTATATACATGTATTATTTGAAACCCTCGGAAAATATGTTTGAAGTGAAATGAAATTTCAAGACTTAATAACATGCTGCGCGTGAGATTATCATTAAATTCTTAAATGCTACAACATATTTCTGTATCATCATTGTCGTTATTATTATTATTATCACATTCTATTTATGTAAAATTATATATTCCCTCACTGAATTTCCTGTTGATCGTAAGTTGGTGTTATTTTTGTCCCCCAACTTTATTTTTGCAAGATTCGCCTGTTTGTCCTTCTGTTTTTTTTTTTTTTCTGTTTGTTTTTTTCACCGAGTAGCTGAGAGTGGAAACGATCGAAATTCAACTTTTTTTTAAGGACTAAGCAACGCGTCAAATTTTGCGTTGAAATTCAGGCCGTTATGTAACTGACTTACTAAACAATTCGGTAACCATACAAACCGGAGGAAGAAAATGTAAAATTATTACGACTCAGTAATCAATGCATTTCTTATTTTAGCGTTAAATAGTACTAAATTTATAAAATTGAGATCCGATAAACTTTTCACTGAAGAGATAAACTCATTTTAATAGCACGTGTAAAAATCTAACAGGAAGTCTAATTATATTCTGATTTTGTAAAATGCATGTTTTATTGTTAGTTGTTTTACTTGATTATTGTAATTCAAAAAAATAGAAATTAATGAACAGTTAAAACGCAGGATTCTACTGAAGTGTTCATGATGGCAATAACAATTTAGCTTAGTTACCGCAGACGCCACAACAACGGCGAATCAGTGGTTTTCCAATTAATAAATGACTGTAACACAATTTTAGATCCTTATTGTAAAATACATGAATAAACACTAATTTGTAAACTTAGTGGATCGAAATAAAACTATTTAAAAGAGTTCAAAGAGACGGTATGTTATATAAAAACAACCCAAGTGGTTAAGTAAGTAAAGGCATAAGTGATATTGATGGTGTGATCTTTAAACGGAAGTTGTTTTCGACTGAAATGACTTATCACGCGATAGTTTCATTCAAGTGGAACTCGAAAGTCACGAACGTTTAATTATCAACTTCAATAACTGGGAAAACGTTAAAATTGTCGTCAATAACTTAAGTAAGTCCTAAATTACCACTTAAAAAGGCCAAAAGCTTCATTCTCGACTTTATTCGAGGATTCATTAAAGTTGTATTTACAGACGATACGACGAAGTTGCCCTTGACTGCCGTTAACGACACCACCAAAGTTAGGCAGTAAAATGTTTACTCTCCGATTAGATGAGCATTCTATAGCTGTCTTTCGGTGTATAAGAAGATTTAAAGCCTGTTTAAGACGTGCGTGATCTTCGGTGTTAAATCTTAATCTCTCCAAGCAGCAACACCGATCACAACAAAGAGAGCTATTATTATGCGCCCTCAGCTGGGCGTCAAGCCATGTTAAATTGTTCGTTATGGGAGCACGGAAGTTCTGTTATCTCTGGCCCTGAAATACGCGTGATTTAATATAAAACATACCGCCAATTCGACAAAAAGAAGACAATGTTGAAAAATGCCAACTACGTTCTAACATTGACCTTCTCCGGGTGGTATTAAAATAAGGTGCTTAGAATTTACATGCGACCGTCATTGTTGTCATTCCAAACGAGAAAGGAAAACAACTATTTCAACGCGACAAGAAAACGTGACTTGGGTCTTAAGAGTTCGTGAACTTTCAAGAGTGTTGTGGTATGTTTGGAAGTGTTGAACAAGGACTTAACTGGATTCTGCATCTAAATTAACTTGCTTACGTAATAGTGACTTAACTCGAGCTGGGAGATCAATTCTGTGTTTTTATTCCTTTTTTATTTGTTATTATCATTATTGTTATTTAATATTATTCGTTTTTTTGGACACATCTTCTCCGGAAATACATGACTTAAGCTAGCGTAAGCGAGTTTCTGCCGGGGCATGTCCGAATCTTCGCTGTTAGCAGTTTTTTTTTTTTTCTGGAGAATTGAGCGACGTAATAAATAATGTCAGTGCGTGTTCAACCACGTGCCCCCCTTTTCAACACCAATCAAACCTTTCACAGACGGTCAACGAGCTTGGTTGTTTTGGCTGAAAACAAATCTGCTAAATTGCATTATGTATAGACTGGACAAGGGACAAATCAGCTTATGATTTTGTGGGAGATTTTAAGTACAGACCTAACCGCCAATTAAAAGATATAGGCAAATATAACAACTGAATGTTAAACGGGGGGAGAGACAGAATGCGAACAGGAGAGGGAGAGAAGTTTTTGTCCCCTGAAGGTTTATAAACAGAAACCCCCTAACAGCAAGCAGACTCTAATTAAAAAGTCACAAATAGAATGCGTTACTTCAATAAATGGAAGTCTGACAGGAAGGCAGAGGGAGATTTTTACTCACTACTTTCGCTGCAAGAATATTAAAGTTCACTCCCCCGGAGTGGAATAAAAGTGGAACAAAATCGTGTTTGTTCAAAATCCGCGTACGTGCCTATAAACTTTCGTAAACAACCCCGCACTTGACACGAGAGACCAAGTGTCGCTTACCGCCCTGGCAAAACTCGCCTCACCCCCAAGAGAAATGCCAATTACGCTATGCTTTCGAATAAAAGGCGTCGAATTAAGTTGTTTATAACCTTGCCAAGGATTCCAGGCGTATCTGGCCTAATTGCGCGCATTCTTTGCTAAAAGAAGCGCGGCACGCATGGGCGACTTATCGAGAGTTGTTTTTGTAGCCCTGAAAAAATCATCTTCTCTTAATTCATTTCAGGTTGCAGAAACAACGTTAAAACAGCTTGACACGTTAAAATAAATAGCGGAATTTTTGATATAAGTGGCAAAAACCCAAGTAGCTCATAAGCCGTTCATTAGTAAGGTTTCTGAACTATATTTTTCCGGGATTCTCTTAATATTGTTCGTCAAATTTGTTCAGAACTGAAAGGTCATTTCTTTATTTTTGACAAGTTCCGTTTCAGCTCTGAAGCTCTAAGAAAATGATTGGCATGGGACCAAGAGGGAAAATAAAGCACACTGATTTTTTGGCAATGGTTTTTTTTCTGAACAAAATCCTGCACTCTATCACGCTAACTGTGATAAAATCTTACAAATTCGTTGCAGTAAAATTTGAGTGGCGATAGATGAGTTTATATCCTCGCAGTTGTCATGAAAACAAGTTAAAACACGAGGATAACTTCTTCCTGTTTTGCCAATTTCATCACGCAACAAAGTTTATTTTGGCGGCTGTTGAAAGTATTTTTAGGGTGAAGTTTAAACTTGTGACTTTCAAGAGCTAGTTGCAGGCTGTTGTCTACGTCCGCCATACTGTCTTGGAGAGGAGGATCTTAAGATTTAACATGAGAGATACTATACTTGTTAGACACACCAACGAAAAATATTAACATTACGTAATGGCGCTTATGAGTTATTTGGCCGAAAAGTTCTTGACAAACTGTTTCGTATCTTTGGAAAATCTTTCATGGAATTTTGAATTACCGTAGATAAAGTTTGATCAAACTTTAGTTCTGTCTGCCGTCCTGGACGAATCACTCAGCGATAGAGAAGACACATCAAGTTACCTTTGTTGATTTAACTTTGACTGACTTTCATTTATATTCAGCCTACGGAAGGACGGAATTATCACGATTCAAACACAAAGTTCTAGCTGTTTTATGATAATAACGTTCGCATGCAGGCATGACTAGTATTTGAAGGGTTAAGAAGTGTCACACGTAATCCAGACTGAGTACTGGCATCGATTAAATTTTGCCCTTGGTACGCGATCTCCAGAACTACGAATTTTTTTCAAGGTTTAGCAGAATCAGGCGTACAAAGAAACGGTAACCAAGATCGAAAATGGTTCTAAAATTACTGTATTTTTAGCAAGAACAACTACAAACGTTAGGTTCAGTCTTGTTCCTGTATGCCATTAAATCTAAATGTTTCAGTCATCCCTGCAACACAATGGTTGCGATTTCGCAGCAATTGAAACTTATAGAGATGTTCAAGTTTTGCCTAATTCCTACTGACGTGCGTTGTCTGGTAACGGCGTTTCGTTAACATTGGCAATAACTGGAAGCCTTTGTGAATATAAATGTTACATTGACTTCAACGCTCGGGTAGAGTCAAACTTTCCGTTGTAGTTCCAAGGTGAAACCTGGTGTGTGGTTATTCAAATAGAACCTACAGGGTAGCAATTCCTACTTTTGTTTTCAGGTTTCTTAGAATCTGCGAAATAAACATTATTTTCAAATTTTCTAGTGCTTAGTTAGAAGTTGGGAAGGTCTTGACTCGGAGTTAAGGCATAGAAATTCCTTCCTTGCTCACCAATGCATGCATGTAGGCGCAAGTTAATAGTTATTAAGAAAAGAAAATGTTCGACAGAAATTCTCAACCTATTCAATTTTTATTGACTTTCAAAACACACCGGCTAATTAACAGTCAATGTTGTAGCTACACCGTTGATTTCCAGCTACAACTTTCGAGCGATTCATTCCGAAGCACACCCACGCAGCCAGTCCCACCCGCTTTAAAATATTGCGATAAGATGGCTAAAAAGAGTAAATTAGTGTAATGACAGCTAACATACCTATTAAAAACCCTCCTTTGTTGAGTGTGTGGTATACATAAACACCCTTCCACAACTGGAGCTTTAAAAATATACTACGCCCTGTTACATATGAAATGTGTCGATGCGTGGTCCGCCATCTTTAGGTTCCGTTGAAAACACTTAGGCTGCATGATGTTAGAGTACAGAGGAATCCCGATTTTTTGAACCTCCAAGGGAAACGAAAATTGGTTTGAGAAACGGGGTAGTTTAGAGAAATCCTTGGTAAAATCAAAGTGTTCGACTGAAGCCGAGGGAAGCGACTTTCCAGTGGTTCGAGTTATCGGTAGGTTCGAAAAATCGATGGGTTCCACTGTATTGCTATGACCATCCAGTACCATAAACGTGTCTAGGAACCTAACTTCCCACATATACGATGAAAAAGGCGGATTTGGGAAACTTCTTACGTTTCAAGCCACAAAACTTTACTTTTACTAAAACGATATCGAAGTCACGTTCTACTCCAACCTAAAACGGAACTTTGAAACGCCAGTCAGTATAACATGAATTGACACGCTCTTGTCTTCAACATCTTACGAAAACTTCAGCAAGACTGCCTCCGGCAGAAGTGCTGAAAAACAGGAAACAAAGGATGAAGATAAATTGAACTCCTTTACAACTCAATTTGGCAGTAAATTATAACCTACACTGCTGAACGTGATACATCTTTCGCAAAATCACATGAAACACGATAAACTGATGGCAAACAACAGAGTGCGGAAGGAGAACATAATATATCCTTCCCTTCCACGTACAAGTGGATAGATGGAAATCGCAGCCCACTCAAACTAAAACATAATACCAATCATATGAAAGAGTCGACATCTCATGTTTTCTTGCATGGGAAGCTATTTTCAAGCTAATACTGTTCTGGGGGCGACAAAACGGGTAGTCTTCTAAATCAACAGGTTATACGTTGCCATTGCAGTTGTTAGAAAGCGGCAGAATTCGCACTCCATACCCCTCTACTTTCGTTGAGAAGCAGAACTTTAGCCATCGGACTTCGCTCATTTGGTAGGGCTTATTCCGAACTCAGTCAGTTTCATGAGTAAATGTTATAGTGAACCCATAAGGCTGCATGCTTTGAAATCAGTGCATAATTTTCTGACTTTTCTCAAACTCACGAGTACCTCGGGAGTTGACTTTTCAAAACGATGTTTTTTAAGTTCCCATACCGATCTGCAACGTGATGTCCTCGGGCAGGTTCGTTCGACAGATCTGCGGCGTGGGAGTTTATCACTTTACATTCGTAGTTGGTCTTCTCGATTATACCGCCTACGCGAGAAGTTTGCTGTCTTTTGTTCCTCACTGCATGAAACATGCAGTGTTGTTGATTTTAAACCTAAACCTTGCGTTTTATATTATGCTCTCCGCGTTTTCCTCTTTGAACGGGAACTAAGGCGCTGTGAAGACGTAGTTTTAAGTGTGCCTTGACGTACAAGGTTTATTTGAGTGGCTTTTGTTTCTATGAATCTGTGATGAAAAGTACCGAGACCGGAGACCCGGAGGAGCCAGACTGGAAATTTCAGCGGAGATAATAACAGCTTGTTATAGAATAATATACTTTTCTACTGCCATCGTAAATGTATGAAGGGGACATTTTTGACTACCCGTCTCCCTATGGAACACCCGACAAAAGGTATTTACTGACTGCCAGAGGAAAAGGAGATCTTTAAGATACATTCGACCATAGTTCTTCCAACTATGATTCGAATGAATTTTCTTTGATACATTTGCCTTAAATATAGTGGGGCAAAATAATGTAGCTTATAGGGAAGCTCGTCGACTTTACCGAAGAAACCTCTACAGTAATATAGAGAAAGCTACAAATGCCAGAAAAAAAAACTTGAGACCTGGCTAACGCTGTACAGCTGAGGTTCTTTCTTCAGGAAGTGCATGTGAATGTTATATACATGGTTTTATAAATGGCATGAAACACATTGACTCTATCGTCGATGTCGAAAGAGCAAAGTCTGTCTCGCTAGCTGGCAATGACTAAGCAGTTTCAAATCTTTCACGAGCTGAGTCACAGTTGTTTCAAGTCTTCATAAATTGTACTCAGAAAAGAACAAGTGAAGCTCACTTCTCACCCACTTAAGAATACAAATTGAAATTTGTGTGATCATTTTTTTTCTTATTAAAGTTTCTAAACTCTACATTTTCACTTACAATTCAGTGTATTACCCAACCAATCGATTTTCCATGCTGAAAAAGTGGCTTCTTTCACGAACTATCCCTTATCTTTCCGCCGTTTCATCGGTGAAGCACGTAGAAATTCAAAACTACACCGTAAATGAACATGCTAAAAATGGCAAAACCCCGGCACTCAAGGACAAATAACTGGCTCTCATAAAACCACTGAGTTTCCGAGGCCCCTAGCCAAAGTGACCGCCCTCGAACCTTCTTTAGTCAGCAAACAAGAGCGATTGATGCCAATTTAAAGTGGCCGTATATATTTATTATTCATACTGAGCACCTTTTTCTGGCTACAAAGTCAAAATTTTATTTTTCATTTTCCCTGAATCGCTTATCCTTGTCAATTCAACTATTTCATTTTCTGTGCGTCTTGGAAACCCGTGAAAAAAAACCCTTTGTGATATATCTTTTACTGTATTCGCTGATATTTCAATACATAGATGAAACAACTTACGGTTGCTTAGGCAATATCAGTCGACATATCAACCGTGGTCATTCAGTGCTTGTTATAATGAGTCATAAATTAGCTAAATGACGTATTTTGAGGTCGATATATAAAATCGTCTCTTTGGTGCGGTCATTTTTGAGTAGTTCGCGTGGCAGAAAAGAAATTTAATGACGTTAATTGCAAGCCAAACTTGTAAAAAAAAAGTGTCAATATGCCTGTTAACTGGGAAGATATAATGGAAGGGCACGTACAGCTTTCTGAAGTCACGGTATTTTCTAAATTTAAAAATAATTGCAATTTTTGTCGTTTGTGAGAGGAAACATGGGCGAGCAGCTTCGATCGTTCTGAAACCATCAAGATCGTGAAAATTAAGAAGTCTGCAAATCAAACTTAATAACAAGTCCACAAAAGGTGAAGACAGTCTAACTAATGAAATAGACAAACGCCTGTGTCCGTTCGAGTTGATTAAAGGTTAAAATTATTTTATTTCTCTTTGATTTAAGCTCGCGTGATCAAATCGAAACGAAACATTCCAAAGAGTGATAACACAATTGAACAAAGAAGAAAATTGTTCCTCTGCAATTAACAGGATGTTTTCTTTCCGGAATCTTCTGAAAACAAAGGATTTATTTTAAAAAGATAAAAATTAGCAAATTTCATCATGTCAGTCGGCGATACCGGAGGTTCTTTTTTGTCGAAAAACACGCTAAAGCGCCAAACCGGAATCATAGCTTTTGTTTTTACTCCCAGGAAATGAGCCTAAATAAAAACATTTGCTGAAAGTTGAAGAACACTAATCATTGTCTTAACATGTGTCTATTGAGCAGACTGGTTTTCAATATCATAGGTTAATACACCCCTAAACCTCTCATTCATTCGATATCGTTGATATGTTTTTTTAAATACTTTGGAATAAACCCAGTTGAATGCAAGCTACCTGTCAATTTTTGTCATTTCACCGTATTTGTTTTATATTTAGATGGGTTTATCGGTCAATGCATCAGCTTTTCCGGAACAAATATCACATTTGAATAAGGAGGCGCTTCCGAACAAAAAAGACAGAAGGTCTTTACCGAAAACAAAAGGTCAAAAAATCCCTGAAGCGCAGGGTGAAAGACAAATATCTTTGCTGAGCTGATAATGAGCTTTAAATGATTCGGCTGATAAACGGTATCATCTGAATCGGCAAAAATCTAACGGAGCATTTAACAAAAACAAAGAAAAAGAAACCGAAAAATACCTGCACGAGAGTTTATTCAAACTTAAAAAAAATAAAATGCCAAAAAGCTCCTTGTGTTCTAATGTTAGATATGACCAGAATAAGAATACGATAAACCGCTACTTTTGATGTTTGGAAGACCCAACATTTTTCGTTGATCACATGCTTACCAGTTGTGGTTTTCCAAACGATATTTCACTTCAAAGATCAAAAACAAGAGCCTACAGGAAACAGCTCTTTGTAATTAAAATCACAAACGAACTCAGGAAATAATTTTCGGCTAAAATCTATATCATTTTCGCTGTGCGCGCCGATGCGACAGCTCATGCAAGTTAGGAATGTACCGCAACTTAAGACACTTGTTAACAGCTTTAGTGGAGTGCAAAAATTCAACACAACTACGTGACTACTAAGATCTCGCTGCACTATAGACCGCAAGTAATTAAATCAACGCATATTAACAGCGGTTTTGTCGGAAATGACACGTTTACACGAATCATACGTTCCAGTTGCTAAAGGGCGGGGGGAGGGGGGACGCCAGAGGTTAAATTGTGGGATAATGTGAGCAAGGGCTCCCAGTGGGTGGGGTTAAGTGGTTAGTTCTTCAGGGCCCTATCTTTGCGGTGCACCACAACAACCTCACTTTAGATTGTTTCATATATAGACCGGTATCGTGGTGCTGGTTTTCACGTACAACGTAAGCATAACTACTGAAGTCAGTTCCTGGGACGAGATTCACGCGTTCAAAATATGCGCCACAGGGGAGGGAAGGGCGTAGTTAGTTATGAAACCAACCATCTAAAAGTTGTCGAAGACGCCCCAAAACAAAACACTAACCCTAACCCAAAATGATTCTATGAAAAATTATTATATGCCTAGTTGTGAGAGCTCTTAACTCAGTTATAACCTAGACACAGTTCTTGTTTCAAATCCTGTCACTAACTAGATTTATCTTGGGTGGTTCCAAATACAACTCCTCCATGCTTTGAAAAGAACCAACTGGTCAGCCCCTCCCAACCGGAAGTTCTACCGACTACGTTATATTACCTCCTTCCTCGTTGCGCCATGGGACGCAGAAGGCCTAATACAATATTTGTTTTAAATACAACATCTTGTATAAAGTTGCTTTACCCCTTTCTACTTGTTATCTATGAGTATTTAAGGGGAATTTTCCTTAAGTTCATACTTGGTATTTGGAAAGATTTTTTGTGCTTAAAACTATACATGTCTCTGTTCTATAGTTCATCTTCGAAACCATAGTCAGATCACTAGGATGTTAGCTTAGGTCAAGAGATTATCTCTTGCTCGCTTAGGTTGACGCCTTATCGTTCCGGTTCTGAAACGTACAAGGTTGGGTACAAGAACGACACAAGTGCAGGAGTGTTCTTCACGCGTGCAAAAAGTATTACAGCAACGCTTTTTCTTGTGTAATTAATATTAAGGCTAGTTTTACCCGTATAGAATGCAAGTGTAAGTGCAAAGCATAAATGTAACAACAACAACTAGTTTTATTTGCATGACCATAAATACATACAGTGTTGCAAAAGCTTTTGTAAACTTAAAGTAAAACAGTAAAGATTATCGTGATCATATAATAATGTTATCAGTGATATAGCAATCAAGTTACATTGGTTTGATTTGAAAGTAGAATATTGCGTAGATCAAAGCAATATGGAAAAAATTTTGCTAATTGAATATCAATATAATGATTTGAAGAAGTCATAAGTTTAAGAGTGTAGGAGCGTTCACATGCGATACCCATAGGTACTGGGCTACATACTCTGGCGTAGTACGTCAAACTTTCAACAGCTTTCTGCTTACGCTTTCCCTTGTCGTTCGCGGAAACTAGCAGTTCAGTGGAGGTTTTTGAAGGCTTAACAAAAGAAAATTTGAATCAGTTCTTAAAGGAAGCCAACCTGGGTGTGGCTGGAGCTTTGTTTGACCGCAAAAAGATACCACTTAAAATGAAAATTACAGCTTTTTTTATTTCTTCGAGTGCTCCCTAAAAGATACTTTGCCGGTAAAAATATGTGAGACCAAAATCCTTGATTTGCACCTCTTAAGGGAGACGACGAGTATCCCCGACCTTTTCATACGTGAGTCCCTCCCCCCCTTCCCCCCCCCCCCCGCCCCCCGCATGGGGTTTTACTCGGGTCAGGCAACGAAGCGCGCATAAGCGAGGACAAAAGCAACAGAACAAGATATCCTTTTTTGGTTTCCAGTTACGCTTCTTTTACATATGGGTTTTTCATTTATACTTCATCTTCATCTAACGAATGCGCAAACCAGACTTCACGTGTTTTTGTTGTTGTTGTTGTTGTTGTTGTTGCGTTTCGTCTATACCAGCTAGAGGAAAGGACAGGAAGAAGAAACCTGGCAGCTAAATGTTTCGCTTGTACTAGAAAGCTTGCGACGTTTCTACTGATGAACTAACCGTAGTTTTCAATTCGTCTAGTTTTAATTTAGTCCTTTTCATTTGCCTTTTTTGGACCTCCTAGCAAGCAGAATACTGCAACGGATCCAGTCAACCGTTTTTGTTGATTTCTTGCCTAATTAAACTACAGACTTCCTGTTTTACAGACGATAACACGAACAACTGTCAAGAGGCTGGAGGTGTGGCATTCAAAACTTTTTTAAAGGAATGCTTTCAGTAAGCATTGTTTACGGTGCTACAAAAAAACAGCCTACGCGCCTTTTATGGTCACCTTTTGCAAAAAAATTCGCATCAATGTGCCTGCAGCATTGAATCTCTTTGAGTCCTAATTTGCACTGGAAAACGCCTGCCTCTTATATAAGATGTTTAAGGCCTAAGAGGGGAGATAATTTAATCCTGAAAATATTAAATGTATCACACCAACACACCAATATTTTTAAAGTAGATATAAAGCTATTTCAAGAAAGTTAAGATATCCTTCATATCTTCGTCATCAATATGTTCTGTTGATCCAAAAATAGCCAAAGTTTACAACGTGACGCGCATTCCTGGTTGTGAAAGGTGTGGTTGATATCATTGACATCGCCCAAAGAAATTTACCAGTGATGTATGTTACAAATTGTTTACAGTTTTGTTAATTTGAAGGCCTGTTATGTCGCAGATTTGTTTAACATCCAGAACATTTTATCATGGATGCATGGGTGTGGTCATTCCTTAAAGTACAAGGACGGGTATGATGTTACATAAAGTATAGAAGGCCAAAATATCGGCATATAAACCCCCATTTTATTTAAGCAACTGAGTACTTTTTCCGTGTTTACATAACCTCGTCTAAACACGAGAGTCGTTGGGAGAATTCGAGACAGTTAAGTATTTAGATAAGGCTATAGCAATACGGAAAAAATACACTATCACTTTTATAGAATATTTCTCAAAAATACACGCCAATCTAAGACGTCACAACCGTGTTTATATACTCTCCTCTAAGCACACCTATCGATCAATGAGAGCGCGCGTAGTATCTCAGTTATTTTGGAAAAGGAGTCTGAAGTAGGCTGTTATTTCTTACAGAGATATTGTCTTTATCATATTCTCAGAACAAACATGCATGAGAAGATGTAAAGAGAATACATATCCAAGGCTGAGACCGAGAGGTTACCGTAAAAACTTTTGAGAGATTAGAGATTGGCGGTATTGCAGTGGTGGTTTGAATTAGACAAATACAAAACCAGAAGAGAATTTGCAGCGAGTTAGTGAAAGCCAGCATTGATTTAACTGACAGTTTTCCTTGGTTCTGTCATATCGGAAAATAGCGGATCTGGTGGAGGTGATAAAGGAAAGACGAAAAATTCTCGCCCCTCTTTGTGTTAAAGCAAGAAAGGTCACTTTTTCACCCCGGCCCCCTCTTTTCTCTCAGAGTAGACCTAGATGCGCCACTCAAACAACTAGTGTGAAGATTTCTTTCGTAAATTGTAAGTCTAATTCAGAGGTGCAGTTAGCTGGGGAGTAGCGCAAAGCAGTGGCGGATCTAGAGGAGGGGCCCGGGCGCCCCGCCCCGCTCCCCTTATTTTGGGTAAAAACAAAAAAAAATCGCAAAAGAAAGAAAAGCTGACAGGGCAAGCCAAACAAAAAAATACCACCACCACCCCCCCCCCCCCCCCAACCTCTTCGCTCAAGGTAAAGGTAAAATCTTCATTTAAAAACAGTCTGGATCCGCCACTGCAAAGGACACCGAACGCGAAGTAGTCAAAGGTAAACGGTCAAGAGAAATAACTACAAAACTCTTACGTCCTCCCTCGCGTTTTTATACTGGCTATTCTTCGCGCTGCTCATCAGCTCACGGGACTCGGAAAATTTCTTCACAGTTCCCTACACCCAACTCTTTCCAGTTAAGTCAGGTGGTCTCTTAAATTACACTGTTAAACTACACAATAAAGAATATCTTATGAAGAACTAACAATACAAAAACTGGAAATGGTCTGTCATTCGAAATTTCGCTTTGGCGTTTCTCTATCATAATAAACTACTATTTTCAGGTTTCCTTCAATTTAAAGATAGTTTTGTACGTGGCCAAAATAACTCAAAATACTATTACGTAGCTCCTTTAATTAGTGATTTTCATCAAAACTAGACCATTGTTTTTAGGTTTTCATGCTCAGTGCACAGTAACCCTTTCCTTATTTTTAAACTTAGTTAGTCCAGACCCTTCTTTTCGTTTCGGGCAACCACTGTAAATAAGTGTGGATCTATCACTTAATGAAGACTGGTGGTTTAAATGTTTTGTGTGTCTGTATATTGTATTTCGAAGGAAAATTTGTCCAGTGAGAAAATAAAGAGCCGTGATAATGAGGGTCGAGAACAGCACGCTGATTTCGTTTATAATGCTTTGACGATGCCTGACTGAGATCGCGGTCTTTCAAGAAATCTTTTGTCGTCACGTGCCGGGTTTTAAAATACGGACAGCGCCAGCCCATTGATCCCCTCCCAGCTGCATAATGCCTTGCCGATAAAAAAGGTAAAGAAATAAACAAACATAAGGGGTGAATGAGGGATGAACAAGGATTAATAAGTTTGGATGTTGCCGGAGAACATGACCAAACAACAGGATAAAAAATACATCCAACTTTATTAACAGAATCCCAGCAAAAAGTCTGCTGGTTTTTAATAACTTTGTTTATTTTGTTTTCTTCAGAGAACTTTATTGTTAACTGAACAATTCAGACAATTTCCTTTTCCAGACAAAAATAGTGAACCGTTCAAATGCGCCTTGACGGCTACCAGCTATTCTTGCTCTTTCTTCGTTTTTTCTTCGGCTTTGGTCGCCATATTGGTTTCTTTGGTGCAGGGGGTGGATTGGTCGCAGTTATCCTGTCTTTGCGAGCTTGCCTGCAAGAAGAAAGCCAGTCAGTGAGTTAGTTCATAACGCATGCAACTTTTAAAAACTGTTGGTTTGCAATGTCAGTTTTAATCAGATTACAGCACATAAACGAAGAATTCAAATCATTTGGATCAATCCAGCAATCGTGATCTTGTCAAAGACAAACCCTTCTGGCCTCAACGTGTTTTCCCGCGCATAGGATCGGCTACATTTTTCTTTTGTTTTAATCTTTGATTGGTCAATTGCATCGTTTGCGTTTGCTGTGATTAGTGGGCTTAAACTCCACTGTGGCACAATGCTGTATGTGTCTCTGACCTGAGCCCGATGATAATTTGTCAACATTTAGCGACATGCCCCATAGGAACTGGTTTCACAAACTTTTCTTCATTAATGCCTTAATAAGTGTTGACCTTATAAAGAATCATTTCTAGAAACTGTTGTTATTTGATGATTTTGAAAATCAGCTCAATCCGACCTCTTTCTTTTCTTCCTCTCTTGTATTGATGGTCTGGAGTGAGTGACGAAGGAGAAACTCCAGGAAAGCTCTAAACGTCACGCTGCATGCTGACAATACTGGAAATGAGGCCCGGGGAGGGGGATACTTCTTATAACGGCCTGTACGGGGAGGTTCCGCCCTAAACAGGTTCCTTTTTCAGCTATCAGGTATTTGAAAGACTAGGGAAATCTGTCATTTAGAGATAACGAGAACGGGAACTGAATAAATGAAACTCGTTTTATGGCTAACATTTCTTCTGGTAATGCTTGACGTTGTCCCGTAGTATTGTTCATCAACTTCATTCCAAGGGTTTAGAAAAGGGATGTGGTGTTGTCGGTTAAGTACGTATGTGAATGGGGCACCTTTTCTCAATAAAAGGTATACGAAAGGGATAGCTTTTCTGTCAAAATGGTATACAAAAGGTTAAGGGGTTTGGACCTCGGGGCGGAGCCTCCCCATTGGAAACTTTGTAGAGAACCCCTAGGGAAATGAGGCTAAATATACTAAACGGGACTTCAATTCTGTCGTACAACTCACCATAGTCGTCAAATGAAGTGGACTGTACATGAAATCAACAAGTAAACGTGGTACATCTTTCGCAAAATCACATGAAACACGATAAACTGATGGCGAACAACAGAGTGCGGAAGGAGAACATAATATATCCTTCCCTTCCACGTACAAGTGGATAGATGGAAATCGCAGCCCACTCAAACTAAAACATAATACCAATCATATGAAAGAGTCGACATCTCATGTTTTCTTGCATGGGAAGCTATTTTCAAGCTAATACTGTTCTGGGGGCGACAAAACGGGTAGTCTTCTAAATCAACAGGTTATACGTTGCCATTGCAGTTGTTAGAAAGCGGCAGAATTCGCACTCCATACCTCTCTACTTTCGTTGAGGAACAGAACTTTAGCCATCGGACTTCGCTCATTTGGTAGGGCTTATTCCGAATTCAGTCAGTTTCACGAGTAAATGTTATAGTGAACCTATAAGACTGCATGCTTTGAAATCAGTGCATGATTTTCTGACTTTTCTCGAACTCACGAGTACCTCGGAAGTTGACTTTTTAAAACGATGTTTTTTAAGTGCCCATACCGATCTGCAACGTGATGTCCTCGGGCAGGTTCGTTCGACAGATCTGCGGCGTGGGAGTTTATCACTTTACATTCGTAGTTGGTCTTCTCGATTATACCGCCTACGCGAGAAGTTTGCTGTCTTTTGTTCCTCACTGCATGAAACATGCAGTGTTGTTGATTTTAAACCTAAACCTTGCGTTTTATATTATGCTCTCCACGTTTTCCTCTTTGAACGGGAACTAAGGCGCTGTGAGGACGTAGTTTTAAGTGTGCCTTGACGTACAAGGTTTATTTGAGTGGCTTTTGTTTCTATGAATCTGTGATGAAAAGTACCGAGACCGCAGACCCGGAGGAGCCAGATTGGAAATTTCAGCGGAGATAATAACAGCTTGTTATAGAATAATTTACTTTTTTACTGCCATGGTAAATGCATGAAGGGGACATTTTTGACTACCCGTCTCCCTATGGAACACCCGACAAAAGGTATTTATTGACTGCCGGAGGAAAAGGAGATCTTGAAGATATATTCGACCATAGTTCTACCAGCTATGATTCGACTGATTTTTTTTTTGATACATTCGCCTTAAATATAGTGGGGCAAAATAATGTAGCTTATAGGGAAGCTCGTCGACTTAACCGAAGAAACCTCTACAGTAATATAGAGAAAGCTACTCAACTGCCAGAAAAAAAAAACTTGAGACCTGGCTAATGCTGTACAGCTGAAGTTCTTTCTTCAGGAAGTGCATGTGAATGTTATATACATGGTTTTATAAATGGCATGAAACACATTGACTCTATCGTCGATGTCGAAAGAGCAAAGTCTGTCTCGCTAGCTGGCAATGACTAAGCAGTTTCAAATCTTTCACGAGCTGAGTCACAGTTGTTTCAAGTCTTCATAAATTGTACTCAGAAAAGAACAAGTGAAGCTCACTTCTCACCCACTTAAGAATACAAATTGAAATTTGTGTGATCATTTTTTTTTCTTATTAAAGTTTCTAAACTCTACATTTTCACTTACAATTCAGTGTATTACCCAACCAATCGATTTTCCATGCTGAAAAAGTGGCTTCTTTCACGAACTATCCCTTATCTTTCCGCCGTTTTATCGGTGAAGCGCGTAGAAACCTAAAACTACACCTTAAATGAATTGAACATGCTAGAAATGGCAAAACCCCGGCACGCAAGGACAAATAACTGGCTTTCATAAAACCACTGAGTTTCCGAGGCCCTTAGCCAAAGTGACCGCCCTCGAACCTTCTTTAGTCAGCAAACAAGAGCGATTGATGCCAATTTAAAGTGGCCGTATATATTTATTATTCATACGGAGCACCTTTTTCTGGTGACAAAGTCAAAATTTTATTTTTCATTTTCCCTGAATCGCTTATCCTTGTCACTTCAACTATTTCATTTTCTGTGCGCCTTGGAAACCCGTGAAAAAAACCCTTTGTGATATATCTTTTACTGTATTCGCTGATATTCATTTCAATACATAGATGAAACAACTTGCGGTTGCTTAGGCAATATCAGTCGACATATCAACCGTGGTCATTCAGTGCTTGTTATAATGAGTCATAAATTAGCTAAATGACGTATTTTGAGGTCGATATATAAAATCATGTCTTCGGTGCGGTGATTTTTGAGTAGTTAGCGTGGCAGAAAAGAAATTTAATGACGTTAATTGCTAGCCAAACTTGTAAAAAAAAGTGTCAATATGCCTGTTAACTGGGAAGATATAATGGAAGGCCACGTACAGCTTTCTGAAGTCACGATATTTTCTAAATTTAAAAATAATTGCAATTTTCGTCGTTTGTGAGAGGAAACATGGGCGAGCAGCTTCGATCGTTCTGAAACCATCAAGATCGTGAAAATTAAGAAGTCTGCAAATCAAACTTAATAACAAGTCCTCAAAAGGTGAAGACAGTCTAACTAATGAAATAGACAAACACCTGTATCCGTTCGAGTTGATTAAAGGTAAAAATTATTTTATTTCTCTTTGATTTAAGCTCGCGTGATCAAATCGAAACGAAACATTCCAAAGAGTGATAACACAATTGAACAAAGAAGAAAATTGTTCCTCTGCAATTAACAGGATGTTTTCTTTCCGGAATCTTCTGAAAACAAAGGATTTATTTTAAAAAGATAAAAATTAGCAAATTTCATCATGTCAGTCGGCGATACCGGAGGTTCTTTTTTGTCGAAAAACACGCTAAAGCGCCAAACCGGAATCATAGCTTTTGTTTTTACTCCCAGGAAATGAGCCTAAATAAAAACATTTGCTGAAAGTTGAAGAACACTAATCATTGTCTTAACATGTGTCTATTGAGCAGACTGGTTTTCAATATCATAGGTTAATACACCCCTAAACCTCTCATTCATTCGATATCGTTGATATGTTTTTTTAAATACTTTGGAATAAACCCAGTTGAATGCAAGCTACCTGTCAATTTTTGTCATTTCACCGTGTTTGTTTTATATTTAGATGGGTTTATCGGTCAATGCATCAGCTTTTCCGGAACAAATATCACATTTGAATAAGGAGGCGCTTCCGAACAAAAAAGACAGAAGGTCTTTACCGAAAACAAAAGGTCAAAAAATCCCTGAAGCGCAGGGTGAAAGACAAATATCTTTGCTGAGCTGATAATGAGCTTTAAATGATTCGGCTGATAAACGGTATCATCTGAATCGGCAAAAATCTAACGGAACATTTAACAAAAACAAAGAAAAAGAAACCGAAAAATACCTGCACGAGAGTTTATTCAAACTTAAAAAAAATAAAATGCCAAAAAGCTCCTTGTGTTCTAATGTTAAATATGACCAGAATAAGAATACGATAAACCGCTACTTTTGATTTTTGGAAGACCCAACATTTTTCGTTGATCACATGCTTACCAGTTGTGGTTTTCCAAACGATATTTCACTTCAAAGATCAAAAACAAGAGCCTACAGGAAACAGCTCTTTGTAATTAAAATCACAAACGAACTCAGGAAATAATTTTCGGCTAAAATCTATATCATTTTCGCTGTGCGCGCCGATGCGACAGCTCATGCAAGTTAGGAATGTACCGCAACTTAAGACACTTGTTAACAGCTTTAGTGGAGTGCAAAAATTCAACACAACTACGTGACTACTAAGATCTCGCTGCACTATAGACCGCAAGTAATTAAATCAACGCATATTAACAGCGGTTTTGTCGGAAATGACACGTTTACACGAATCATACGTTCCAGTTGCTAAAGGGCGGGGGGAGGGGGGACGCCAGAGGTTAAATTGTGGGATAATGTGAGCAAGGGCTCCCAGTGGGTGGGGTTAAGTGGTTAGTCCTTCAGGGCCCTATCTTTGCGGTGCACCACAACAACCTCACTTTAGATTGTTTCATATATAGACCGGTATCGTGGTGCTGGTTTTCACGTACAACGTAAGCATAACTACTGAAGTCAGTTCCTGGGACGAGATTCACGCGTTCAAAATATGCGCCACAGGGGAGGGAAGGGCGTAGTTAGTAATAAAACCAATCACCTAAAAGCTGTCGAAGACGCCCCAAAACAGAACACTAACCCTAACCCAAAATGATTCTATGAAAAATTATTATATCCCTAGCTGTGAGAGCTCTCAACTCAGTTATAACCTAGACACAGTTCTTGTTTCAAATCCTGTCGCTAACTAGATTTATCTTCGGTGGTCCCAAATGCAACTCCTCCATGTTTTGAAAAGAACCAACTGGTCAGCCCCTCCCAACCGGAAGTTCTACCGACTACGTTATATTACCTCCTTCCTCGTTGCGCCATGGGACGCAGAAGGCCTAATACAATATTTGTTTTAAATACAACATCTTGTATAAAGTTGCTTTACCCCTTTCTACTTGTTATCTATGAGTATTTAAGGGGAATTTTCCTTAAGTTCATACTTGGTATTTGGAAAGATTTTTTGTGCTTAAAACTATACATGTCTCTGTTCTATAGTTCATCTTCGAAACCATAGTCAGATCACTAGGATGTTAGCTTAGGTCAAGAGATTATCTCTTGCTCGCTTAGGTTGACGCCTTATCGTTCCGGTTCTGAAACGTACAAGGTTGGTTACAAGAACGACACAAGTGCAGGAGTGTTCTTCACGCGTGCAAAAAGTATTACAGCAACGCTTTTTCTTGTGTAATAAATAATAAGGCTAGTTTTACCTGTATAGAATGCAAGTGTAAGTGCAAAGCATAAGTGTAACAACAACAACTAGTTTTATTTGCATGACCATAAATACATACAGTGTTGCAAAAGCTTTTGTAATCTAAAAGTAAAACAGTAACGATTATCGTGATCATATAATAATGTTATGATATAGCAATCAAGTTACATTGGTTTGATTTGAAAGTAGAATATTGAGTAGATCAAAGCAATATGAAAAAAATTTTGCTAATTGAATATCAATATAATGATTTGAAGAAGTCATAAGTTTAAGAGTGTAAGAGCGTTCACATGCGATACCCATAGGTACTGAGCTACATACTCTCAACAGCTTTCTGCTTACGCTTTCCCGTGTCGTTCGCGGAAACTAGCCGTTCACTGGAGGCTCTTGAAGGCTTAACAATAGAAAATTTGAATCAGTTCTTAAAGGAAGCCAACCTGGGTGTGGCTGGAGCTTTGTTTGACCGCGAAAGGATACCACTTAAAATGAAAATTACAGCTTTTTTTATTTTTTCGAGTGCTCCCTAAAAGATACTTTGCCGGTAAAAATATGTGAGACCAACATCCTTGATTTACACCTCTTAAGGGAGACGACGAGTATCCCCGACCCTTTCATAGTGAGTCCTTCCCCCTTCCCCACACCCCCCCCCCCCCCCGCCCTCCGCTTTGGGTTTTACTCGGGTCAGGCAACGACGCGAGCATAAGCGAAGACAAAAGCAACAGAGCAAGATATTCTTTTTTGGTTTCCAGTTACGCTTCTCTTACATATGGTTTTTTCATTTATACTTCATCTTCATCTAGCGAATGCGCAAACCAGACTTCACGTGTTTTTGTTGTTGTTGCGTTTTGTCTATACCAGCTAGAGGAAAGGACAGGAAGAAGAAACCTGGTAGCTAAATGTTTCACTTGTACTAGAAAGCTTGCGACGTTTCTACTGATGAACTAACCGTAGTTTGCAATTCGTCTAGTTTTAATTTAGTCCTTTTCATTTGCCTTTTTTGGACCTCCTAGCAAGCAGAATACTGCAACGGATCCAGTCAACTGTTTTTGTTGATTTCTTGCCTAATTAAACTACAGACTTCCTGTTTTACAGACGATAACACGAACAACTGTCAAGAGGCTGGAGGTGTGGCATTCAAAACTTTTTTAAAGGAATGCTTTCAGTGAGCATTGTTTACGGTGCTACAAAAAAACAGCCTACGCGCCTTTCATGGTCACCTTTTGCAAAAAAATTCGCATCAATGTACCTGCAGCATTGAATCTCTTTGAGTCCTAATTTGCACTGGAAAACGCCTGCCTCTTATATAAGATGTTTAAGAGCCAGTGCCCATAATTATGGACCAAACAACGGCACAAGTCGAAAAATCGATTTTGCTCATTTTTTGCCCATAGATTGGCCCTAGCTAGTAAACAAACGGACCATAATTAGTTTCTGCTAATGCAGCTTTTTTGGGGAGAAATTTGCGAAAAACGATTTTTTTCCGATTAGGCTCAAAATGTACTTCCGGTTTTGCTGAATTTTCCGAATATTTTATTGCTTCGCGCTCCGCAGAACAGCTACTTGAGAATCTTTCAATGGTCTTTACATTCAGCTCAGGTCTTCATGGTATGACTGAGCGAAAAATAAAATAAATCGAGGCTTCGTTTCAGCCTGAAACGAGATCGAACACAAACGGAAAATATTACGATGTGTTTCAAACGAATTATAGCACTAAAATATCGCCATATTTTTCTATGGGCTATAACTTTAAATGCCATAAAAACACTTTATACGGGTTAACTGTACACCCACCTGTTTGAAAATCAAAAAATATCTCTGGGCAAATGGTTTTAAGTCGCCCGCCTTGGCCTGTGCTTCTCATGAATTTTTCCTGGAACCGCCGTGAGAATGTAAACAATTGCGTGACTCTGGCGGTCACCCTGAATACATAATTCGTTTCCAACAAACCGCAGATGGCTATCTTAGAACATTTGGGTGAAAAAAGAAAAACATATTGGACCACTTTTTATATTTTGAAAGTCATCGCTTTGGAAATTTCGTTAATTAAAAACGCCAATTAAAAGCAATTTACTCGGAGTTCGGGTGTTACTGCTATGTCGTTTTAGGCTGTCGTTCTTTCTCTGATCATTTTAATTACAAGAACGAGTTCTAGAAAGAAAATCGTTCTAAGTTCATTTGTTAAGCGTAATGAAAAGTTGATATTGTTGGTTTGTAGCCTTACGTGATCTGAAGGAACGCTACAGTGATTAAATTTGTATTTGTTGATTTCGACGGATCGATTTTCGGTTAAACCTTTTTATTTGTGCCAGCACATTTAGTGCTTTTTCTCCTGCTAAAAAGTCGGAAAAAGTAAAGTAAACAAATCCTAAAAGTCATAAATAAGAGGCATCGACAGTGCGAGTGTCTCGGTAAGCTGTTAATTTGAACAATTACTGTGCTGGACGGATTGCTTTCCTGGTTACCCACGTACTATACATAGTTCATTGTGCGCGAATGTTTCTGTTTCAAACAACTGAAATGCTCAGTGCTTTTTCCTTTTTTTCTCAGTCAACTTAAGGTTAAAGTTAGGCTAAACCCTAAACTGTTTTGGCGGCCAACCTATTTTTGGCTAATTGCTTAATCAAATTATATATATATTTCATTGAAATTCGCTCCTCTGTGACCGACTTCCGCGAACAAAACAAGATGGATGTTCGCTGTTCATTTAAGACTACAATCCTGGTCAAAAGTGTTGGGACAGTTACGGCAGATGACTTCACAGGCAGCCTCTCTTAAGACCAAAACCGCGCAAGCCCGCCTACCCCCTCCCCCTGTCAATGTTGATAAAAATCTTGAAGAAAAAAAATCCTTGACAATAGCCTCAGAATAGCCTCGTTTCAAGAGTTGTTCGCCTCCTAGAACAGTATTCTCGAACTAAAGAGACGATAAGATAGATATTCACGTCTTATTCCAATAATAGCGATTTTTCAGAAACCGCGTTTGGTTCCAACACAACTGTCTAACCACTTTGTATTGTCCCTTTTTCCTTTTTTCCCACATCCAATCTAGTCTTCAGAATAGCTTCATTTTCATGCAACATTGCTAGGGGAGAGGGGGGTCAATTGTACTTGCTTCCATTCATCTTTTGTTCTAAAACGTTAAGGACGTAGTTGAAATCGTGGGTTTCAGCACGCAAAAATGGGAGGTGTCCCAACAACTTATGGCCAAGATTGCAGGTTTACACTAGAGGAAATTGTTCCGGATTCGTGATGAATCCAGAATGTTTTAGTGCCGGATTGATTTTGCCATTTACACAAAAGTGGACGAAACCGAAATAAAAACCCCCCGGTTTGGTCGTGTCTCCGGAGATTTTGAATCCGGAATTTAAAGTGGGAACTTTGAATCCGAAAACTTTTGAATCCGGAGAGTTTTGTCGTGTGAACGATTTTCTCTCGAATCCAGATATTTTTCCGCCTGTGATCTTTTGAGTTTGCGGTGGAACGAAAATGGCGGATTACATGATCCAGTCGTAGTCGAGTCGTAGGCGCATTGATGGCCATTTGATGGCGGTCGCTGGGTGATTACCTCGTGCTGTTTCAGGTGTAGGTAATCACTTTTATAATGGGTAATGCCATACTCCTCAGAAACCGTGCCCAATTTATACTTTACTGCGCAGATGACGACGATGGCACGATCGAAAACCTCGACGGTTTTCGACCCTAAACCCTAAGTAAATACCTGGAGGAACCTGGCATGATGGACAACAGTACCGTGGTCAGCGAGTTGAAAGAAAACTTCAGACTGTCTCAACCTACCCCTAGCCTTATTTTCGGAGGCATTTTGTTTCTCGTTGTCGAGGCAACAAACTGCTTGTTAACCATTCCATCATGAATGTTCCCGGAGTTATCGTCGTGTATAAACGATTAAGAATCCGAATATCCTTTCACTGTAAACCCCTACTAATCCGAATACTCTAAAATTGATGAATTCGGGAACTCCTTTATTGTAAACCTAGTCCTAGATCGACCACTGTAATGTTTATTTGTCTACCAGTGTTTTGATCTGCAAATTTCAGTTAATTGATCAAACAACCAAAGTAGAAAAGATGGATTTTTTTCCCAGTATGATTGAAACTTAAACGCAATTTCTTCCTCGGCTAATTCAATTCAAGAAATTCCGGGTTTTCTAGCTGAGTTTGAGCATATTGTGTAGTTACAAATTTTCTACACAGCTAGAAGAGCTGAGATGCCGTCACGCAGTTAGTAGTCTATAGAAATTATGGTATTTCCACTTGACTTTATTTGTCAGTCAATGATTCAGTTGCCATAAATCATAGAGGATTGGTTAAGTGTATCTCTGAAACTGCTACTGTGTTGTAAGTTATCAGTGAAATCAATAAAATAAACAAGTGTTAAAATCATTTCCCGGAGTACTGTAGTAACGTTCTTTATCATGGATGTCGTGGGTGTCGCAATGCAAATGAAAAAACATATATATTTATACTAAGTTAAACAAAAAAAACAAAAACAAAAAACAACAACAAAAAAACATTTTCCATTATTTTATCCACACAACGTTTCAAAAATTGCTTTCATCGGATTGCTGGAAACGAATATTTTACTCGAGAGTGGCTATCCGCGTCACGCAACTGCTTACATTCCAACGGCGGATTTTGGGCAAAATCTATGAGAAACACAGGCCAAGGCGGGCGACTTGAAACCATTTGCCCAGAGATATTTTTTGATATCCTAACAGGTGGGTGTATATTTAACCCGTAGAAAGTGTTTTTATGGCATTTAAAGTTATAGCCCATAGAAAAATATGGCGATGTTTTTAAGCAATAATTCTCTTGCGACATACTGTAAAATTTTGCGTTTCAGTTTTACCTCTTTTCGGGCTCAAAACTAACTTTGATTTATTTTATTTTTCGCTCAGTCATACTACCAAGACCTGAACTGAATATAAAATCCATTGAAAGATTCTCAAGTAGTTGTTCTGCGGAGCGCGAAGCAATCAAATATTCGGAAAATTCAGCAAAACCGGAAGTAGATTTTGAGCCCAGTCGGGTCGAAATCGTTTTTGGCGTATTTCTACCAAAGAAAGCTGTATTAGCAGAAACTAACTATGGTCCGTTTCTATTCTTACTAGGACCTATCTATGGACAAAATACAAGCGAAATCAATTTTTCGACCTGTGCCATTGATAGGCGATTTAGGTCCATTTTTATAGGCATTTACTCTTAAGGCCTAAGAGGGGAAATAATTTAATCCTGAAAATATTAAATGTATCACACCAACACACCAATATTTTTAAAGTAGATATAAAGCTATTTCAAGAAAGTTAAGATATCCTTCATATCTTCGTCATCAATATGTTCTGTTGATCCAAAAATAGCCAAAGTTTACAACGTGACGCGCATTCCTGGTTGTGAAAGGTGTGGTTGATATCATTGACATCGCCCAAAGAAATTTACCAGTGATGTATGTTACAAATTGTTTACAGTTTTGTTAATTTGAAGGCCTGTTATGTCGCAGATTTGTTTAACATCCAGAACATTTTATCATGGATGCATGGGTGTGGTCATTCCTTAAAGTACAAGGACGGGTATGATGTTACATAAAGTATAGAAGGCCAAAATATCGGCATATAAACCCCCATTTTATTTAAGCAACTGAGTACTTTTTCCGTGTTTACATAACCTCGTCTAAACACGAGAGTCGTTGGGAGAATTCGAGACAGTTAAGTATTTAGATAAGGCTATAGCAATACGGAAAAAATACACTATCACTTTTATAGAATATTTCTCAAAAATACACGCCAATCTAAGACGTCACAACCGTGTTTATATACTCTCCTCTAAACACACCTATCGATTAATGAGAGCGCGCGTAGTATCTCAGTTATTTTGGAAAAGGAGTCTGAAGTAGGCTGTTATTTCTTACAGAGATATTGTCTTTATCATATTCTCAGAACAAACATGCATGAGAAGATGTAAAGAGAATACATATCCAAGGCTGAGACCGAGAGGTTACCGTAAAAACTTTTGAGAGATTAGAGATTGGCGGTATTGCAGTGGTGGTTTGAATTAGACAAATACAAAACCAGAAGAGAATTTGCAGCGAGTTAGTGAAAGCCAGCATTGATTTAACTGACAGTTTTCCTTGGTTCTGTCATATCAGAAAATAGCGGATCTGGTGGAGGTGATAAAGGAAAGACGAAAAATTCTCGCCCCTCTTTGTGTTAAAGCAAGAAAGGTCACTTTTTCACCCCGGCCCCCCTCTTTTCTCTCTAGAGTAGACCTAGATGCGCCACTCAAACAACTAATGTGAAGATTTCTTTCGTAAATTGTAAGTCTAATTCAGAGGTGCAGTTAGCTGGGGAGCAGCTCAAAACAGTCGCGGATCTAGAGGAGGGGCCCGGGCCCCCCCCCCCCCCGCCCCCCTTATTTTGGGTAAAAACAAAAAAAAAATCGCAAAAGGAAGAAAAGCTGACAGGGCAAGCCAAACAAAAATACCCCCCCCCCCCCCAACCCCTTAGCTCAAGGTAAAGGTAAAATCTTCATTTAAAAACAGTCTGGATCCGCCACTGCAAAGGACACCGAACGCGAAGTAGTCAAAGGTAAACGGTCAAGAGAAATAACTACAAAACTCTTACGTCCTCCCTCGCGTTTTTATACTGGCTATTCTTCGCGCTGCTCATCAGCTCACGGGACTCGGAAAATTTCTTCACAGTTCCCTACACCCAACTCTTTCCAGTTAAGTCAGGTGGTCTCTTAAATTACACTGTTAAACTACACAATAAAGAATATCTTATGAAGAACTAACAATACAAAAACTGGAAATGGTCTGTCATTCGAAATTTCGCTTTGGCGTTTCTCTATCATAATAAACTACTATTTTCAGGTTTCCTTCAATTTAAAGATAGTTTTGTACGTGGCCAAAATAACTCAAAATACTATTACGTAGCTCCTTTAATTAGTGATTTTCATCAAAACTAGACCATTGTTTTTAGGTTTTCATGCTCAGTGCACAGTAACCCTTTCCTTATTTTTAAACTTAGTTAGTCCAGACCCTTCTTTTCGTTTCGGGCAACCACTGTAAATAAGTGTGGATCTATCACTTAATGAAGACTGGTGGTTTAAATGTTTTGTGTGCCTGTATATTGTATTTCGAAGGAAAATTTGTCCAGTGAGAAAATAAAGAGCCGTGATAATGAGGGTCGAGAACAGCACGCTGATTTCGTTTATAATGCTTTGACGATGCCTGACTGAGATCGCGGTCTTTCAAGAAATCTTTTGTCGTCACGTGCCGGGTTTTAAAATACGGACAGCGCCAGTCCATTGATCCCCTCCCAGCTGCATAATGCCTTGCCGATAAAAAAGGTAAAGAAATAAACAAACATAAGGGGTGAATGAGGGATGAACAAGGATTAATAAGTTTGGATGTTGCCGGAGAACATGACCAAACAACAGGATAAAAAATACATCCAACTTTATTAACAGAATCCCAGCAAAAAGTCTGCTGGTTTTTAATAACTTTGTTTATTTTGTTTTCTTCAGAGAACTTTATTGTTAACTGAACAATTCAGACAATTTCCTTTTCCAGACAAAAATAGTGAACCGTTCAAATGCGCCTTGACGGCTACCAGCTATTCTTGCTCTTTCTTCGTTTTTTCTTCGGCTTTGGTCGCCATATTGGTTTCTTTGGTGCAGGGGGTGGATTGGTCGCAGTTATCCTGTCTTTGCGAGCTTGCCTGCAAGAAGAAAGCCAGTCAGTGAGTTAGTTCATAACGCATGCAACTTTTAAAAACTGTTGGTTTGCAATGTCAGTTTTAATCAGATTACAGCACATAAACGAAGAATTCAAATCATTTGGATCAATCCAGCAATCGTGATCTTGTCAAAGACAAACCCTTCTGGCCTCAACGTGTTTTCCCGCGCATAGGATCGGCTACATTTTTCTTTTGTTTTAATCTTTGATTGGTCAATTGCATCGTTTGCGTTTGCTGTGATTAGTGGGCTTAAACTCCACTGTGGCACAATGCTGTATGTGTCTCTGACCTGAGCCCGATGATAATTTGTCAACATTTAGCGACATGCCCCATAGGAACTGGTTTCACAAACTTTTCTTCATTAATGCCTTAATAAGTGTTGACCTTATAAAGAATCATTTCTAGAAACTGTTGTTATTTGATGATTTTGAAAATCAGCTCAATCCGACCTCTTTCTTTTCTTCCTCTCTTGTATTGATGGTCTGGAGTGAGTGACGAAGGAGAAACTCCAGGAAAGCTCTAAACGTCACGCTGCATGCTGACAATACTGGAAATGAGGCCCGGGGAGGGGGATACTTCTTATAACGGCCTGTACGGGGAGGTTCCGCCCTAAACAGGTTCCTTTTTCAGCTATCAGGTATTTGAAAGACTAGGGAAATCTGTCATTTAGAGATAACGAGAACGGGAACTGAATAAATGAAACTCGTTTTATGGCTAACATTTCTTCTGGTAATGCTTGACGTTGTCCCGTAGTATTGTTCATCAACTTCATTCCAAGGGTTTAGAAAAGGGATGTGGTGTTGTCGGTTAAGTACGTATGTGAATGGGGCACCTTTTCTCAATAAAAGGTATACGAAAGGGATAGCTTTTCTGTCAAAATGGTATACAAAAGGTTAAGGGGTTTGGACCTCGGGGCGGAGCCTCCCCATTGGAAACTTTGTAGAGAACCCCTAGGGAAATGAGGCTAAACTACTAAACGGGACTTCGTATTCTGTCGTACAACTCACCACAGTCGTCGAATGAAGTGGACTGTACATGAAATCGACAAGTAAATGGCAAGGAGAGCAAAATTCACAACAAAAACAGCGGACATCATGTAGAAGACATCTTGCCAAGTGGAGGCAGCAACGCGAGCTCCAATATGATTCACATGACCTGTGGGGAAATAAGTATAAACCAGATAACTAAACAGTGTAAGCTAGAAGAAACCAAACGAAACTAATTCTACGTTTCTACTAATTAACCATGCTTCATTGTTAAAGATTGAATAATCCAAGGCCTAACACAACTGGTGGCTTTTAGTAGCGAAAACATCTACGGTCTAATCTTGAGCGGTCTATCTCTTACTTTTCTTTACTTTCCAAGCTTTTCTCTTTTTTTTTTCACTCAAATAGAAAATAGACGACCTGATCTTGACTGAAAAACAATTTCTGTAAGAAAACTCATAGGAAGAAACAGAAATGGACAGTCATTTCCACTGGATTATTAATATTTGGGTGATGCTACATTACTCGTTCATAAATAAGTCGAATTATTATCACGGCGATCAACTAGGTTCTTCGTCACTTACTGTCTAAATATCCATAATAGAACTTGACAACACCATCAGTTACATAGTTGCCAGGAACAAACAGTCTTCCAGTCCATGTAAGTCCATTCCAAATCCAGTCGGCCAGCCATGCAACTCCATTCCAGGTCCGCTTGGCCAGCCATTCAACTCCATTCCAGACCCCATCGGCCAGCCATGTAACTCCATTCCAGACCCCATCAGCCAACCATGTAACTCCATACCAGACCCCATCAGCCAGCCATGCAACTCCATTCCAGACCCTATTAGCCAGCCATGTAACTCCATTCCAGACTCCATCGGCCGACGATGTAACTTTATCCCAGATACACTCGGCCAACCATGTCACCCCATTCCAGAACCCAGCAACCATTGCCACCGTAATGTCATAACATTTGTTCTGTGCACCTGTCATCATTGTCCATGAAACGTTCCACGCCCTTTCCATCAATCGGGGAGTCATGGATCTGAATGTTTCGAAGTCTTGCCATGTGGCATTTCGGGGATATTTAGGACATGCTTTGAACTTGTGCATCTGGCAATAGATTTGACAAGAGATTACTTAAACCGTCTTCGATACAGATCACTATATTTTGTTAGTTGTGAAAGTTATTTTAAGAGCTCTCCGGCACACATAACTATTCTTAACTAAGAACCTATTGCCGAAGCTTGTCAACAAATATAAGACTGCACTTTCACGACAGAGAAATATATCAACTTCATTTCGCAAAGATAAACGTTCAATACCTTGCCATGTCTGGGTGTCCTGTTACCATTGGGTGAGCTGTTGATATCTCCCGAGCCCACGTTCTCGGTGAATTCGAAAACCAATTTCATGTCCAGTCTGATGGAGTTGATTTCCATCTTAAACATGTAATCCTGTAACAAGAAAATAGTAATATTAACAAACAGAATACGGGGGAGTGGGGGGGGGGGGGGGAAGGGGTTTCCCCGCTTCTGAAAATGAGATTTCTCTTTTCATCGGGTTTTAAGAGACCATCATAATAATTGTGATGGTCTCTCAACTCGCTGTACAGTAAATTGGAGAAACGTATGCGAAAAATGTTACATCTGTGCGGGCCAAAGTGTCCCACCTTGTGGAGTTTATCCCCCGTTCTGTAACATTAAAAGCGACTAGGAGTATTTCTACTCCTTTAAGGATGGGATAATAGTCCGTCACAGGGTTACCCCTCAGAATTAAATTTGCCGGCACCGATTTATTCACCTGGAAGGAGAGAGGCACCGTGAGAGTAAATTGTCTTGCCTTGGGGTCGGATGTCGGACCAATGATAGCGCGTCGCACAACAACAACAATAACCCGTCAAACAAACAGGGAACAATGCAGTATGGCCTTACGCCAGCTTTTTACAAATTCACCCACCTCATTAATCCAGCTTCCAGTGATGGTAGTGCCATGGATAAAATCCTTGAAGAAGAAATCCTGTTTCTCAACAGATTGTGGAGTTTCTGCGAAGATAATATATACGAATTGTCACAATGCATTTCGTTTAAAATAAATGACTTTTTCACTTGAAAGAGCAGTTTAAAAAGCCAGAATAAAGACAAAAAAGAAGCGTGAGTTCTGTATTAAGCAATTGTTTGCCCATTAACAAACAAATGGAAAGATCAGAGCAACGGCCAATAAAAAACATTGGCCGTAGAGCCGGGAGTGAACTTAAATGTAACCGTTTAAGCGCGCGCTTCACAGAGAAAAAACTGAAGAACGCTCGCGCGCAATGTTTCCACGTAACGATTTCCATGACGACCATAGTTGTTTATGTTTTCTGAGAAGTGAAACAACTTTTGTCTGTCAACTTTCCCACGATTAAGACCAAACTTTTTGTTCTTAAAAAGTGTCGCGAATTTCTTCTTTCCATTCAGCGAATAAAAACTACATGATTTGTTTAGAAAAACGAAAAACCATAATGAAAAAAACGCATTTGTTAGAGTGGAGGGTAAAAATTTTAGTGAGCGACGAAAAAAGAAAACATGAATAGAAATGAAACACAAGAAAAGACTTACCGTCTCGTTTAGCAGGGTGCGTAAGATACGCTAAAATCAAGAAAACTGTCAGCGCCGAAAGCGGAAACACCACCTTCATGCTTGCCAACAAAACTTTTTTCTTCTCACGATGAACGCACGACTTGTTCGTTCCGCGAAAAAGAGCGAAGTGGAAAGTGACGTCACAATGAGCGTTTTATGACGCAGTGAGCGCGGAACATTCAGGCTTGTTCCCAGTTTTCTTTCCACGAAGGCAGTTTAGTGACTCTTTAGTACATACATTACATTAGTGTACAGTCTTTCTAAAACCATTTTGCTTATTTAGACAGAACATGTTGTTACATCTAAAGGTAATGCGGTCATTTAGTCGAAAGTCGAGATGAAAGAAACACATCGCTTTTTTCTACTTCTTTCTGTACAATAACGCTTGTTAGCTGCACAAGTAGCTTTTTACCTCAGCCTTCTAACATCGTTTTATTGTTCATAATGATATCTTTGTTCTTCTAGCTATTCTGCAGCGCATTATCTTGATTAGTCGAGTTCCAACTTGGTTTTTACGTGCGATTCACCTAACCAATTGGTATCTGTTTTTATAATGATACTGACTGTTTACTTCGTGGTGTTAAAACTCACTCACCTTGTCTATTTAAACCGATGATTTTCAAGAAGAACTTTCGTAATTGTTAGTCTGTTTTTCTATGGACCGATTCACTCACAAGAATTCTATTTCTTCTGTTGACGCGAGTGTTAGCGTTTGAAATTGTAGTTATAAGAACAGAAGACGTGATAGACCAAAACGAAAGGTTTACCATGGAGGTGTTCAGGTGAGAAGGATGGTTAGAACAATAACAAGAATTAAGAGCGTGTCCGAGTAAGGACCGACCACTCAAATTTTCGTGGCAAATGGATTACCTTGCATATTGCAACATATACAATGAACGGAAATGGCCTTTATTTCGACAGATTCGTTAAACTAAGCTGCCAAACTTAAAGGCTTAAAAATTTGTTTGAAAAGCATCGCTGCAGCAATGATGTGATGTCACATCCGGTTGAGTATCCCATCATACACTGAAAGGGCACTAAAAGCACAATCTAAGATCACGTGGCCAGAAGCTGTCTTTGGAAATATGGCGGGTTTTGTCTTTGGCAAGGTAAGATATTTTGGCGTTTTTTTGTCTTTTTATTTGTTCTTCTGTGGCTTGTTCTTGAATCATCATAGGTAAAATTTATCCTTTAAATTGAAAATAAGGAAGGAAGTGTGTAAAGCAGGTGAATTTGAGCACATGGCAATAACATTTAAACATAAACACTTCGTTAGCGGTACATAGTCTAGAACAGTCTAAGCTACTACTACTTTGGTCGGCATAACAAATAATGTCTAAGAGCAAATAGCTGTGCATATTTTTGAACCCAGTTGGAAGCTTAATTGTAGGGCTTTCAGTAACGTTTTCAGCGGGAGGGCAATTGGTTTCCACAGCTGGGCAAACGTTTTTTAACTAAACCTCTTTATAAGAAAACTTTCCTCTTAGATGGTCAAACCAGGTAGGCAAAATCATCCTCACAGCCGGCCAATTTGTCTGGTGCGTGACCCTAAATGGAACTCTGTGAATGGCCGTTTTCACACCAGAGATGGATAATCCGTCTAGACGGATAATCCATCTAGACAGATTATCTGTTTGCTACATTTTCCGTCTTGGTATGGGCTGTTTTCACACTAGAGACGGATAATCCATCTAAGACGGGTTATCTGTCCAGCACGGATAATCCGTCTTAGTGTGAAAACAGAACAGTGTTCATTTTAGAGGGATAATCCGTCTATTTTTATCCATCCGATTAATTGGATGGATAAAAATAGACGGATTATCCATCTAAAATGAACACTGTTCTGTTTTCACACTAAGACGGACTATCCGTGCTGGACAGATAACCCGTCTTAGAAGGATTGTCCGTCTCTAGTGTGAAAACAGCCAATTGTTGATTTAAACTTATCCTTCTAATCAAATCATAACAAATCCCAGAATGCAGGTCCAGTTTTAGCTCTACAATATTAATATTATTATATGGCTTGCTCCCTGAGCAGGCAAGATGGTGTTATGCTGCTACTCGGGGTTACCAGGACTGTCATTGAGGGCCGTAAACCATAACACCTGCTACAGCTGAGTATGCTTGATTTTTCTGTTATGCTACTTGTGAAATTGTCTGTTGTTGATAGAATTCACCCACAAAGTAATGAGTTTGCTACGGGTGTGGAGAACAAGGCTGCAGATGACTTGAAACTTAATGATAGCCCTGGTTACATGCTATGACCCACAAGGAAAAATTGTTCTTTATCCCATATGATAATAATTTCCTATTTTGCCTAAGCGTGTTTGCTCATTCAAAATTTCTGAATATTGGCCTTGTTTTTTTTCTTTTTTTTTTTTTTTCGTGTTTATGGACCTTGACTCTGTTTTGGTCTATAAACATGCAAAAGAAACTTCGCCAATATCCAGCCATCTTTACATCATGTCTGGTCAATAATCCACGTGCAATAATGTGGACTAAGTGGAGCACAATTCATGGCGTAAATACGTGAGTAATTTCAAATTTCAAGATGAAAAAAGTCTGTTAAGAACTTCTTTTGAGAAAAACTCAGTGGTGTTTTTTCCATAAGCTTTTAACACTAAGAAACATTACGAAGAAAGTGAATGGCATGGCATTACGGAATTGCGCCCATTGAAACACGTTGACTGAACATTCAAATTAGCTTCCAAAAACGTTAACAGGGCATGCGTAACTAGATGCAGAGATGGTGAGAGATGTCAATCGTTAAAATCCCAAGTGTATATCAGTGTCAAAACCATTGTTCCTGAAATTTGCTTGTGAAACCTTGATCTATTCATTGTGTAACAATAGACGTAATTTAGTAGGAAGACCATCTTGATTTAACCACCATTGTTAAGAAATACATCACTTAAATTTAATAAATGCAAGAGCTTTGCGAAAACAAGTCCATAATATTATCAATTGGACCGAACGAACAAACTTTTCAACTAGTCTAGAGATATTGACAAATGTGCTGATCAGTTCAAACCCACTGATCGCCAAATTAACAAACAACAGAAAGTGAAAACAAATGCAGACTTAATATCCTTTCTTCAAAAACATTCAATACAAAATACCAGAAAAAAAAACTTACAATTTACTTGTTCTTTATGCATTACTCCTTCTGTGAGATCCAGTTATTTACCGGACAGCGTGATAAAGACACACAGCTCTTGAAGCTACTTGGCAAACATGACGCCTTTTGGAAACTGTGGGGTTTATCGCAGATCTGACACAAACTCGCAGAGCCTCAGTTATTAAAATGCTTTATTCTCTGTTGTTTCTGTTAATTCTTAAAAGCAAAACGTTTTATTGTTTGTTTGGAGAATGCAGACTAGTTGTGTCGATCAACTGTGATGCCATATGCTTTCAGGGTTTGGATAGACTGGCCCAGATGGCCTCGATGTGATAATTGTTCTCAGCTGAGGACTGGTATTTACACGTTTAGTGAAATTACATGAGAGGTAAACAGATCCATGTGCTTTGTTCGCTTTTGCTTTTTTCATTCGATTGTTCGCCATCCTTGACAGCCACCGCAGAAAAAATCCAATGCTCTCGCTTCACGCTTTACACAAACATCAAAACCAAAACAGCTCTTTAACCCTCTCTCCTAACAAACAACAGAGGACCATGTATATTTCCACACAGCTTGTGTTTATTTCCATGCGGCGGTCACTTGTGTCTTGTAGTGAAATATTTTTCGCATAGTTTTGCATAACTGATATTTGTTTCATTTATAGCTAGCATTGATCGAAATCAAGAACATTTTCACACTTTTTCATGATACCAATTGCTCCTATTGTCTCGAACAGACTGAGAGGAAAAATTATTTAACTCCCTTTTGGGAGTTCTGGTTTTGGAGTCAAAGGGAACCGAAAACGGCAGTAAAGCTTTATGGGTGCGGAAAGCATCTTGGGTACCCCACTTTTTTTTGGCTGACATGTTTCAATGGACGCGATTCCATAATGGGTATCCAGCTACAGGTATCCCCCATTATAAAATTTAGTTGTGACTGGATACCTGCAATTGGTTACCCAAGTGACTGCATGATGAATGACTAATTTTGTTATTGCTATGATAATCAAAATGATTTCTGAATTCTGATTGGTCAATGACACATGCACATTAAGGGTGCAGAGTACAAAACTGAGTAATTGTAGAGTGCAACATGAAAGTCTGAGTGGTCACTTGGACTTAATTTTAAATGTAGAATTATGATTGTATGTATTGTAGTTACTTTATGAGTCTTCTCATTGGTGTTATTTGTTCCCACAGAATGAAACCCACCAATTTGAAAGGAACCCAGGTTTTCAAGACAGGACATGATGATGTCAACATTGAAACTCTGATTGGTAGGTATTATTAATAGGAAACATGTATTGTGTTTCTATTGAGTTATAGAAACACGAGTGGAAGTTTGGGAGAATGAGAAATGCTGTGGGAACACGAGCCACAGGCGAGTATTTCCACAGCTTTCTCGAGTTCTTCCAAACTTTCACACGTTAAATAATGTAAACTATTGTTAAGTGGCCCAATGGACACAGGTGTGCAAGAGATGCATGAATTATTTTCTGAGTAAAAGGCTGTCTGTAGGTGTAGGAACTGCAGAGCAGTGGTCTGGATAAAGATGGGGTGCATGTTTCCGGGCAGGGCTGTCATTAAGGTTTTAGTCACCTGTAACCTTGTTTTCCACACATGTAGCAAACTTGTTACCTGTGGGTGAACTCTATCAACAGCAGGCAATTTTACCTGTAGCATCAAGGGAAAATCAAGCATGCTCAGTTTTTTTTCTTTTGTATTAGTCATTGGATGCTTTTTTGCAGTCATTTTTGTGGATATGTGTACTGACACACAATAAATGAAACAAACAACTCTATTATACTTTGTATTAGGTAATATTTCTGCTTACCTGTTCAAAAATCATCAGTTCTAGTAAAGTGTCAAAGTGTGTAGATCAAACTCTTAGGCCAACTCGATCCATAAGATTATGTGAAATACCCGTGGACACAGAAATTTCAAATCCATTTTACCATTTCTCAATCGTGTCCCAACAACACTTCTTTGCAACGCTTCACTCTATACATTGCTTTGGTATTTGATTTGTTACACTTCCATTGACATCGCTTTGCTTTGGTTGAAGTCCTCTAATGTCTCAGTATGCACCAGCCAATCTAAACAGTGATATATTAAAATGCTTGGTTTGGCTGAATTTTAAGGAAATTGGCCTATTCAAAAGAATGTGATATGGAAGCGAAAAAACACTCAGGTGCTCAGACAAAGGAGTCCTAGAAAATGTAAGGAATGCACATGGCAATCAGGGCTGTCATTAAGTTTTGTGTAACCTGCAGCCTTATCTCCACACCAGTAACAAATTTGTTACTTTCTGGGTGAATTGTATCAAGAACAGGCAAGTTCACCCATAACATCAAGGGCCCATCAAGCATGCTCAGTTGTAGCAGGTGTTATAAGTTAGGGTCCTTATTGATAGCCCTAGCAATGACAAAACTGAAGATGATGAACTTGTAAACGCTGATTTAGACATGGATAAAACAAAAGAAATACAGCTCAAGAAAAATATTAATTATGAATCAGAACCAGGAGCTTCAAGCATATGGTCTTGAAAAATTACGGAGAGGGGCCAAGAAGAGAACATTCAGTGTCTTAAAAATGCATTAAAGGCAGTTTCCCACAAACCTTTGGAAATGACTGACAGAATTAATGTGTGACAAAAACTATTTGCACCTCATAAGAAATTAACTTCCGGATCTTATATGTACATCTTCTTAATTTCAAGATGCTTATAGTCTGCATCAACACAAATTAACATTACTGAAAGACAAAGAAAAAGCAGCAAGTACTAGAATGATTAGGTAGCCTTTATCAACGAAGTAATCCTGCAACATTATGCAGAGAATTGGTTCCTCACATAACCCTGAGAACAGATCCCAGTAAGGCATGGAACATCCCCATCATGGCATTAACCATCCCAGAAAACCCAAGGGGATTAGTGTTGTTTCTGACTGCAGTGTGGCAAGTTTGCTGGGACATCCCTTGTGGCATACCAAATGGCTGTTTGTCCTTTTGTTACTGTCTTTTCCCCAAGCTGTTCCAACTACACCCTGTGACGAACATCAAATGATAACCAAGAAAAATATGGGAGTGCTGTTGCCAGTACAATGTGCCCCAAGTCTTACATAGACGACTGCCTCTGGTCTGCCAGCAGAAAAACCAAAACCAAGGAACAAATCAAAGATTTGTTAAGATATTAAAACGTTGGATCAAAACTGTGAATAATGATGAGCTACCCATTGACCATGCTCTTGGTGTGATCAGTGGTGCATCAAATCCGACACCTTCAGATTTCACACTAAACTGCTTTCAATCGTATCTTCAATCTGTCACCCTTTAGGATTCACTGCACCATTCACTCTGACTGCTAAGAAGTTGGTTCAAGACCTTCATACAGAACAGAAGCCAAGATGGGGTAGTGAACTTCCTGACTCCTAAAAAACGGCTAGGAAAAATTGTGAAATTAGTTCCCCTGGTTAGGTGAAGCTAATAGATGGAGAAATGAGGTCCAGACAGGTCCACAAATTTGCCTCGCATCATTCAAGAAAAGAAAGTCCCACACCATTTTCTGTTCACCTTGGCAAGATTATCAGGAAAGAACTCGACAAAAAACTTAACATCCAATATCCCACTGACTTAATTACTGTGCCGAAGTGCAACAGCAACAATAAGAAATGATTTCAATTAGGTATCATGGCCAGTCAAGTCCAAATGATTCAACCTGGAAGATCTAAGTCAATGGAGATAAGTGGATACAAAAGAGAGTCCTGCCAGCAATGCCTCTCACAGATTAGATGCTAAAGTTACTGAATGAATAACAATGTTTTCGCCAAGCTTCTCTGGGAGCCCAGAAAAGATTAGGTTAAGATTATGCAAATAAGCTTAATG
Source organism: Orbicella franksi (assembly GCF_964199315.1). NCBI lineage: Eukaryota > Metazoa > Cnidaria > Anthozoa > Scleractinia > Merulinidae > Orbicella > Orbicella franksi. The sequence continues at coordinate 15,527,844 of NC_138147.1, forward strand.
AAGTCCACTCATCTCTTACTGGTACTGTTCAGGAGCTAGAAGAAGTAGAACATGCAATAATTCATTTCACTCAGTCTTTGACATTGATATTGAGCTAAAGAGCGTCAACCAAGCAAGCGATAACAATTTGGAACATCAATGGACATGCCCTTGGACATGGAAGAGTAATACCACAATAAGAAAGACCAGCTCTTTTCATTGCCTGGACCCATTTCCTGGAGTAAGTCTTCTGCAAGTTGGTGGTCAATTGAATTATGCTGACATTCCAGAAGAATCCAAGTATCCCGTAATCTAACCTCAAAAAAGCCGTGTGACAGCATTAATTAACTGTTCCACACACGAGCAGCTTGGTCATGCAGGATGTGGACATGTCCTCAGGAATTATTGTCAGATTGTTCAAAAATTTTCAAACTTGCTTCTTCAAAAAACTACTAAGCTACGAGACTGCATTGAATTAAAATTGTACTTATTTTTTGTATTTGAGTTCTTATGAATGTAAACATTGTGAAATTTGTAGTGAAAAGTAAATCTACCATTGACTAGTGTTTTATGAAATGAATGGGAATTATCATAAGTTCACACATTGGGCAATACGGGTGCTTAAAAGTGGAACATCTGACTTTTTTGTGGTGCGATCTTACTATAGTATGAAATGATCTAACTTGGAATAATCTGACTATGGAACAATCTAACCAGATACTGTCCTCACTAGACTTCATAAAAAGTACCAGATTGTCAAAGTTAACTCTGTGGTACACATGATTTCCTCATGTGTTGCCTGCAGACAAATAAGGCCATGCCCCAAGATCATGAGATGGCTGATTTGCCAGAGAACTGAGTGACTCCAGCACTGCCCTTCACCTATGTTGCAGAGGATTATTTTGGTCCATACTTTAAGAAAGAAGGCCACAATGAACAAAAAAGATGTGGAACACTGTTTACATGCCTTGTAAGGAGGGCGATTCATATTGAAGTCGCCTGCTTGCTCAAGACAGACTGCTTCCTTTACATACTTTGACATGTCATTGCCCTTCACAGTCCTGCACCAAGTAACAACAGAACCAAGTTTGTTGGTGCAGAAACTAGCGCTATGTGAAACAATCTATTTAATGGACAACAAAGAGCTGAAGCTCTGCCAGATTGATTGGAAATTCAACCCTCCTGCTGTAAGCCACCTGGGCAGAGTCTAGCAAAGACAAATTGCAACTGCACATATAATCCTTGATATACTCCTACTTGAACACAGAAGTCATTTGGATGACAAATCCTTTCATACCTCAATAAATCTGTTGTCAACTCAAGACTGCTCACAGCTATCTGAAGTGATCCTAGGTATCCTTTTTTGCTATCACGTAATCAGATCCTGACTATGAAGACAAGCACTGATCTTCCTCTGCAACAGTCATACTGTTCACAGTCGAAAAAGGTGTACACATGTACTTACCAAGGCTCCTGGGCTCGATTCCTGCTGCTATCCTAAGTGCAGTCTACATTTCTTTCCAAAAAGGGATGACTGGATGTGTAAATGGCAAAACATGTCACATGCTGGTATCTTGCCTTACCATTAAGTCTTGCTCCGTAATGGAGAGGAGGATTTGAACATAATTATTTCATTGACCTGTCCAAAAAAGCCTTTTGTCAGGCTATCTGTAGTGGGACACTCCAATGCCCAGACTAGAAGAAGCAGATCACATGTACTAAAGGTCGAGTGTTGATCAGTACTCGAGATTGACCCTCGATTAACACTCAATTGAAATCTCAATCGATATTTGATGGACGTCTTGATGGATACTTGGCCGACACTCAATCAACTGTTGGCAGTGTCAACTGACTCATATATCGAGGGTCGATTGAGGGTATCGCTCAAGGGTATCGATCGATGCTTGACCGTGTTTTCATGAGCATTTTGTCAGGTTGCTTAGCGAGTGGCAACCGGAAATCCCATGGAAACGGTTACTTTTCCAATTTGCTGAAAGTTAAGCGAGTCATCAAACTTCAGTGGAATTCTCATTAAATTTAAGCCACCAATCCAGGTTGCTTAAGCAAGTTGGCTATAAGTTTGGGCCTATGACAAGTGGCTTGTGGTTATTCACCTGACAGAGCTGTCAAATCGGAAATGCAACAGCTACTCGCTTCTCCACTGGAATCACGCATGTGTCTCGTTGAACCAACTAACCAAATTGCAGACAAACTGGAACGTTTGTCTTGAGACATGGAAATGTTTGCGCCAAATGTTATCGGCATACACAAGCAGTCTTAGGGTTTTTCTTGTAAGACACTTTACTCTCACAGTGCCCCTTACCACACAGGTATACTTAGTGAATTCAATGCTGGGGGGCTAACCCTGCAACAGACTAACATCCCTTCTAGGGGGTGGGGGGAGAGGAGAAATCCTCTCTAATATTAATGACATAATGCTTCCAAAACCAGCCTAAGCTGCTGTGTTTTGGATCACTTGGCCTGACACAGATTCTACCTTACCTTCATTGTCAAACCTCTCCCTTAGTAGGGTTGAAACTTTTTAATCTGGTCACTAAATGTTAATTGTGTAGTTTTCACAACTTAAGAAATTAGGGCTGTCATGAAGGTTATTAAAAACATTTCCTGTTTCCTGCTAGATAAAAAAAACAGAGAAGCAACATGTGCTGAGACTCAAGACGAGAGAGATTTACCATGAAACATTTGATACCACATTAAGTGAGTCACAATTTCTTTGTGTTTGGTCTCATGTACTAGGCACGACAGTGCACAATGCAGGTGGCAAATTTAAAACCTATAGAGATAATACTGTTTCACTGTTCAGCTATTCCAAGAAACTGTTGTTGTGTGGCAATACAATGTACTACACCTTAGCCCTTCAGGGGTAGGGTTCACAAAAATTCCTTAAAACTGCAATGCTTGTTGTACTGTTAATGACAAGTATGCTTTTGTGGGAGAAGGGACATAGTAATCTAATGTTAAGCACACTGGACTGCAGATCAAGAGGTCTGGGTTTGAGCCAATGGTTAGGGTCTCTGTGTTGTATTCTTGGGCAAGACACTTTACTCTCACACTACCTCTTTCCAAATAGGTGAGCAATGGGGTACTGGGTAATTTAATACTGGGCGTTAACCCAGCGACAGACTAGCATCCCATCCCTTCATTGTCAAACCTTACCCCTGTAGGGTTTAAACTGTTAAAAATCTATGATTTTTTTTAATTGTGTAGTTCTGTTAAACAGGCAGACTCACATCCCATCCATGGGGTAGTACGGCTACTTAATATCACTTAATGCACCACAGACTGGGTTACCGTTGAGCTGTGGTGATTTAGATCACTTGGCCTGATGCAGACTTTACCTTACTTTCATACTGAAAACTTGCCCTTGTAGGATTAAAACTTTAAAAGTCTGATGACTTATTTTAATTGGGATCATGTGTACTAAACGCATCCACAGTGAGTGACGATCGATATCCTCGATCAACACTCCATCTACACCTCGGTTGACGCTCAATCAACACCTCGGTTGACACTCGGTCAACAGTCTGTGGACACTCCATCAACAATTGGTTGACAGTCAACTAATTTTCGATTAATACATATGTGCCGGTCAACACAGGACCGAATATTGACCGACTGTTGATCAAGTATTGACCTAGTATTGATCGGGATGTTGATCGAGTACCAATCAAGATGTTGATCGAGGGTATCGAATGACAGTTGATTGCGAATGCCATTAGTACACATGATCCTTTCATTGTGTAGTTTGAAAAACATAAGAGATCAAGGCAGTCATAAAGGTTAAAAACAGTTGTCATTTCTTACTACTAGATACAAACAGAAAGCTGTGTGTTGAGACTTTTGCGGACAGAGATCCATATTGAGGCAATAGTTTCCATATCAGGTGAGTCTTTGCATTCCTTTGTGTTTGGTTGGAGATGTTATCAGTTACTTAATTTTACATGTAGCATTAGGAATCATAATTGGCATTAATGCTGGCAGAAAATTAAAAGAAATAGAGATGATGTTTCACAGTTCAGCTATTGCACTGCATTGTGTTCATGTTACTCTCACTGTGCCTCCCTCCACCTAGATATGCAAATGGCTACTGGGTGAATTTCATAACCCTACAACAGACTGACATCCCATTTAGGGGGAGGTGGGAGGTCAGGGGAGTGGAAAGACACCTCATCGATTGATGCTACAGAAACAGGGATAAGGTGTGGCACTAGTTTGGATCACTTGGCCTGATGAAGACTTAACCTTACCTTCCTCATCGAAACTCCCCAAAGTAGAGTTGAAAGTTTAAAGATCTGATGACTTATTCTTAATTGAGTAGTTTGTAAAACTTGAGAGGTCAAGGAATTCCATGAAGGTAAACATCTGCAGTTTCTTACTAGATACAAAACAGAGAAGCAAGAAAAAGAGCTATGTGCTGAGACTCAGAGGAGAAAGAATCAAACTGAGACATTGGATCCAATAGTAGGTCAGTCACAATTTTATTTATGTTTGGTATCGTGTACAAGGAATCATTTTGCTCAATGCAGACAAAATTAAAACGAATAGAGATTTTATTGTTTCACTAATGTTCAACTATTTCAACATACCGTTGTTATGTGGCCGTATGCTTTAGACATTTGGGGGTAGGGTGTACAAAAATGCCTTAAGAATTCCTGGGGTACTATTGTTGAGGAGTATTGTTTTGTGGCAGGAGGGGCCCTGTGTTCAAATGGTTAGTGTACTGGACTGCACATCAAGCAGTCTGGGTTTGAGCCAATGGTTAGGGTCTGTGTGCTATTTTCTTGGGACAGACACTTTGCTCTCATTTTACGTTTGAAAATGGGTACTGGGTGAATTTAATACCGGTTGCTAACCCTGTGACAGACTAGCATCCCAGGCGGAACAGAAATATGCCTTATCATTTAATGCAACAGAGACCTGGATAAGCTATGGTGGTTTGGATCTCTTGGCGTAATGCAGTCGAAACTTTCGAATTCCCCTGTAGGGTCGAAATGGAAAATATCTGATGGTTTAGTTTTAGTTGTGTAGTTTTTGAAATTAAGAGACGAAGGATGTCATAAAGGTTAACATATTTTCTGGTTCTTACCACTGTAGATACAAAACAGAAGTAACAATAAAAGCTGTGCTGAGACTCAAGAGGAAAAAAGTTCAAATTATGGCATTGGATACCCTTCAGGTGAGAAACAAATCAATTTTATTTTAAAAGGAAGGGTTTTTAATCACTCTAGGAATAATTTATTGCCACGACTTTTTCGGATTTCCACCGTCGTGTGAATTTCCCTCTGGGATTTCAGATACCACTGGGAAATGTTCTTGAAATAGCTGTTAAAGTGAAAGTCGTTTTCAGTCGTAGTTTTGTAAAAGCCGTCTTGTCAAAACTAGCTGTAGCTGTCAGGTTGTCAGATCAAAGGTGAACAAGGGAAACCATAGTAGCCTGTAAATTACTGTAAAATCTCTTGTAATTCGCTAATTGTCTTGCACGTACCTCGTCGAAAACGGTTTTTGCTTGTTTGCATAAGTATTCCATTTGAACAACAATTTTAATTTTAAAGAAACTTTGTCTTGTTACTCGCTTGTGTAATATTTCAATTTTTTGTTTGTATTTGGTCATAGGCTTTATTCTAATACTTTACAAATGTGAAGCTACCCGAGAGCTTTTTTGTGTTAAGAACATTTCAAGAGTTACTTGAAGATTGGCGACCATTAGCCACATATAAATTCATCCTCAAGAAGAAAGTGCCAATATTGAAACATCTCATTTAGTCGCGAACGTTTTAGTGTGCTATTTTGCCAGTGAGCTTTTCGTCTGCAAACAATGCAAATCAAGGCGAATTTAGAGTGCTATATTTTGGCCGTTGCCATTTTATTTCCTGTTGCTGCTTGTCCGCGTTTTAAGTTGTTTGTAATATCATTGTGTAAACTCCGTGAATTTCTAGATGATGATATAACCAAACGACAAGCGCATTCCCAATGAGAGAATTAATTTGTTGACTTTAGTCGAGTATACACTGCATGTATATTTTGTTCTTTGGGTTTCAGTTTACCCATTGTTAATTGGACATTTTATTTATCATTCTTTCAGGTTGCCATCTCAAGTGTACATGCAGCGACATTAGCATGGAAAGAAGCAAAGGAAAGCAAAGAACTCTGCTTGGATGTTTCTTTAGTGGATCACGTTTTAAAAGTAAGGTAGATTTACAAGATGAATTTTATCTCGATGGGGTTTCTTGCGAAAGATTGATAAGATTGATTTCACAACACAAAACTCAAGAGTCAAAAGAAGAGATTAGAATTAATGTCGAATTGACTAGTATCTACCAAATTGTCTCGTATCTTGCTAGTTTTCGAAGAAGCCGTGAACTGTATTTAAAGTTTGTAGCAAAGGTAGAATATTAGCATTACCTGGATTTGTTTTTGTAACCCGAATTTTCAGCCCGACAGTTTCATTATTAAACTTGTTGAAATTACTGTCTAATTGTCTAGTATCTATTTCGCAAATTTACTGAAATCTTTCTAGTTTTCGAGGACGCATTGAATTGATGAAAGGGTTGCGCTTTTTAAAGGGCCAAGAAAAAAATCGAAAAGTGGAAAAGTTGTCCTTAGAGAAAAAAGTCTGCAATTGTAAATGGTGTCTTGTTTTGAGTCAAACATGTACAGAGTCTTTTGGCAGAAAATACTCTTGCACTATGTAGGATTTTTTCCATTAAAAGTCACAGTATATGCTTAATTTCTGGCTGGACTCTGTTAAAAAGCGCAGAATTTTTTTTCTTTTTGGCAACCCTACATAGTCAAAAAATAGTAAAAGAGATAGCCTACATTTTGACTAGTTACCAGGCCCTTTTAAAAGCGCGATTTTTTTTATTTTGTTTTCTTATTTAAACTGTTTGTAATGAATTATTTAAAACCCAATAAAAGTTACATTGAAGACGCGTGTGTATGGACTTCATTTGCTGTAGCATTTTTATTGTCTTTAATATTTGTTAACAATGCTAAGATAATGTACACAGTAGAAACCACCACCACTTGCTGTTTTCATTCAGTGTAGTTTTATTGTTTTGCAATAATTAATTAATTGAAAATCAGTTAAATAACTTAAAACGTGTGAAGGAAAAAGTTCGCGTTTAAAAACTAAGACTTTTGGCGGGAAAATTTAAAAAATTTGCACAGCGTTTCCCCTTACAATTTTTATTGAAAAAAAATTTAGAGGTTACCCTTCAGAAATTTTTGATCAAAAAAATTTCTCAAAGGCAACAGTTGACATCAAATCCCGTCAAAAACTAATGCATAACTCGCATTGAAAAAGCGATTTTGATATTTTAGATTACATAGTGTTTCCCGTCTCGAAATAAATTTTTGCCAAACAGCCTTAAAATTTCATTTTTTAACAAACTTCGCGATGGTTTTTGTGCGAGGTATCGCAAGAGTTTCTCGAGACATGAAAAAGATGAAATGACAAATGAATCAAACAGGTTTCATTCCGAAATGGGTTGTTAAATCTGGCAGTGACCGTGAAATGCCGTTTGAACTAACTGAGTTTGATTTGCAACTGTTTGTCGCTTGTCATTTCATATCTTTCTCTGTCAGACGATCATATAGATGGTACACTTCGGATCAGTTGCACAGGAGCAAGAACACTTATCAATCAAAATCCGATCATTGTCCGCCCGCAAAATTGCCAAATTTCGATGGGTTATAACCCATTTAAGTTTCGAAACAAGTTAATTTTCTCTTCCGATGCGACCGCCGCTCCTTGGTCTTTTCCTGTGCAACAACCAAAGTGTAAACACCACAAAATAATCAATATCTGGTATTACAAAGATGTTTATTCCTAAAATAACGCAAAATTTATTCGGCCGGTTCAATCAAAACAATGTCGGAATAATCTGCCGTGAATATTTAACCCCCTTGCTGCAAGGTTTTGGAAAATATTTTATTCTGTTTTGAGCAAAGCTTATCAAAGAAAAAAACTTATGTACTTCTTTTGACTGTCCAGAAATTTAAACGTTAGAAATGACAAAGAAAAACAAACATGTTTAGCAAAGGCGCCACGAAAACTTTGTATCACAAGGCATGCTTTTTAATACCAGTTCATATGCAAAAATCATCGTTAAAATAAAAATTGTCGCTGGTCTTTTTAGTTTTCGTCATGATTGTAACAAAGTTGTTGCCAGCCTTTTACAGTAAATCTTGAAAAACAATCAGTTCAATGGCTAATTTTAAATGTTTATTGTGTAGTAGTTGCATGCGAAAGGTTCTCTTTTTGGAGGTCATTGCTAGACAATTGTTGAAGAACAAAAGATGGCAGAATCAAATTTGATTTGCAAATGTTAAAGCATTTATAGAAACAAAGTTTGTGTATTCAGTTGCTCTCCGCAAAACTGAACTCTCGTAATTTAAAGCTGAAAATATCAACTCGATTGCCTTACTTGGTCTTAACCGTAGTTTTGAGAATTTGGTAGCACATCAAGACAACATCTTTTTGTCGATGATTGTGTTTATCACTGTCGCTATACTTCTCTGCTTTTTCCTTTTCACAACACCTTTTACAAACCAGATATTGATTTTGAAAGCCTAAACTTTATATATCTAAAGGTTAAACAAACGTTGATCTGTCTTTAAGGTGGCACTTTCAAAATTTGAGAATTGTGTAGTATGTCCAAGAACCTGAAGATAATTTCAATTTATTTTAAAGTAGCTGTGACACAACAATTGCAAGAAAAGCTTCGATTTATAGCGAAAGATGATTATCTCAATAATCACATGATTCTGAATGCAGTTTGCAATTTCTTAGAAATTTCCCTTTAGCCTACCGAATCCCTTAAGTGTTCCAAAAACTTTCGTTACCTTTGGGAAATATTCGGAAGTCTTCGGAAATCTTCGATTGATCTCCGAAATTCTATCGTTGGCGATTTTCTGAATACCTCGGATGGCCGTCGGCAGCCGTTCGGAATCTTCGTATTTGTTTACAAATCTTTGTTGTAATTTGCAATCAACGTTTTTGGCCAGAGTCGATATTTGCTTTCAAGTGTGTTTCAGGTTTTTGAACATGTGTACAAATAATTTCATAATACAATTGTTTGTTAATGTGATTAATTCAGATGAAAGTCCGTACTCTTTCAATAATGATTTTCATTGTCGGGGCATTTTTCTGCCTTATTACATTACGAGTCTGAGGCTCAACACGATGAATATTTTATGTTTGGAGGTAATTTTAATAGTAGCAAGACAATTTGCATTTGTTACAGAATAATTTCCTTTGTTCCCCAAAATATATAAATATATTTTTTCTGTATATAGTCCTATTAATATCCTTGTACATAAAAAAAAAAAACACTGAATATAACTTTGAGGTCAGTTTTATTTGATCTCAAGAGAGTAAAAATTTTGCGCGATAATTTTATTTCTGGCAAACAAATTTATTTGTTGAGAGTGAATTTCGTTGTTGCCAAATTTATTTTTTCGTTGTCGTACAGGCCATTTCCTTTTGCCTAAAAAACCCAGCAATGTTTCAGTGCTTCGTCGATTCCGCGATAAAACGTACGCGTTTTGATCACAAAAATTTAGATGGTGATGTCAAATATAGTGCCACCGTAAAAACTCAACGTTGTTTATCCACTTAAAATATTCCCTGAAATCATGTCGACCAAAATGGTGGCTACCAGGATCGAGATCTCAGATTAATTATTGTATCAATCGTTCGAAACAAATAAATACCTCCACTTTTTCCACTAGGAAAAAATCTCGACAACTAATCCTTACAAGGTCTTACAACGTAAGCTTCAAATGTATATTGCCACCATTGTGATCGAAAGTTGTGAAATTAAAATTCTTATCTCGTTGCCATCTCCAATGTTGAATAACCATTTGAATTCCTCGTGAATTTCAATCTCTTCATTCGTTTGCCACCTTCGCCGTTGGGACATTTCCTTTCCAGGACTGAAAATAAGACAGTAAGAAAACAAATAAGCTTCATAACGGGACAAATGTATTAACGACATACACTATTACTGCCAGGGCAAGCAGCGACCAAAGCTCGTATAAACCGGCTGCATGTGGTAACGGTTTTCAACTTACCGAGACCAACACGCAACGAGAAGAACAGGAAATATCAAACAACTGTAGCGTAAGTATCTTACAAACTTGCGTAAAACTTATTTCTTAACCCTTCACTGAAACTTTTCATCTCAGTGATCGCGAAAGTACGACTATCTGGTTAATGAACGACGCCGTGTTCAGCTCGGCAAAGAAAATTGCGAGCGAAGGGTGGAACTTAACTTAAGGAAGGTAAAAATTGTTCCGTTTGGTAAAGAGCAAAAAGATTAAAACGTGCACTCACCATTAATATTTCAATACTTCTATCTCGTCCTGCTTTATTTTCTTCGTAGCAAGAACCTAGCCAGGTCCGACATCACAACGAGCACATAAATTCACGTCTTCACACTATGACCATGTGTTTTGTTTCACGCAAATTCCACAAGTAGTTATGAATATTGATTACAAACTAGAACCAATCGATGACAAAAACGTTGCCGCATATTTTCACGACTAATATTAATTCTTATGTAAAACTATTTTATCACTTCAAAAATATCAAGTTCACTCCAGATCTTTGCATTTTTAGGCGTTATTACGACAATAATACGTAAAATTAATACATTTGCAAAGACTGATTCACGCGGCCTTTTCTTATAATCTTATCGGTCGATTAAAGATCCAATGGCCTACGAATCAAAGCTTTTAATTAGGTACAAGCTCGATATAATTAAACAAGAAAAGGACAACTTTAATTAACCGGTTTTAAAGTTTGATATTTGTATGACTTTACTACTTTTACTTATTGGCATTTAATTAAGGGCATTCAGACACAAAATCGAGGTAAACAAGTAATGTATGACAGATAAGGTATTTGTACTGGGTTGATCATCGCAGTTATAAACACAACTTAAGCAGCTGTAAAATGAAAGCCTGAAAAAAATTCAGGCTTGAATTTTTTTTCCTTTAATTTCACAGCTGCTTAAGTTATGTACATAACTGCGATGATCAGTCATGCCTTCAAAAATCGAGGTATTTCCGTTGGAAATCATGGGTTCCCTTGAGGATTCCCACCTACTCTCCCCTTGCATTTGCAACCCCGCCGGCTTTTTACCGTGCACTCCTATGTAATTTTCTCTTATTTTTCTCTCTCCGTTGCTCCTCGTAATCCCTGCGCTTTCTGCCACACGCAAAATCTCCTCGCGTTATGTGCTTCACGTGTATTTGTCGAGGGCTTTCCTGTGTTCGGCTATGGCTTTCCTTGTACTTTCTTCTTCGACGAGGCGGCGAGGTCCTTGCTATGTCGCCCACACTTTTACTGTGCGTCCCCATGTCTTTGCCTATTTGTTACACTGTAGGTGTCCTCTTGCATTTCGTCATCTGTTCCCTTATGCATGCCTCGCATGCTTTCACTTTGCGTCCCTTCTATTTCCCGTGCGTTTCGTTGTACGTTGTTCCTTCGTTTCTCCATACACAACCCCAACAGGTTTACTGGTGGGGTCTCTCCCACGTTCCCTGTGCATTTACCGTGGGTACCCCTCCCCACGTGTTTCCCCGTTCGTTAAGCCCTGCCCCGTGAGTTCGCTCTTACATTTCCCGTGCCTTCCCAATGTCTCTTCTTGTCTGATGCTCCGGGTTTCCCAGGGGTTCCCGATTGGGTTTCTTCCGATCCCAGTACCGTAGCCGTACATTCGCTGACCCTTGTGTCCCCCTCATACAGTTACTCTCGATCCCCTTTGCGTTCCCTATGCATTCAAACGCTCAAAAAGCTCTCTGTTCCCAGGAGGTCTCATGTTTTATCTTGTCATTAAATTACCTGAGTATAATTAAAGGTCTTCATCTAAATCGAACGGTGTTGCGTAGCAAACACCGTAAGACTAGCCTGGAGGGTGTGGAGCAGTTTACCCCTGCGCCTGCGTGGAAGGGTTTGAACAAAACAAAGAGTAAACAGCAGGGTATTTTTTGAAGTGTTACTTTAATCATCAACTACAAACAACGTTTGATCCAGTCTTGGCTCTCGTTGTCACGCAACAATACGCTCTCGAGTGACAGAGCGCCACAATTGAAAGAGAATCCCTCCGTTACAAGAATCTCTGTCACAGTTGTATCGCTAATTGGTTCTCTGGTTGACCTTGTATCAGAAGCTGCCCCCACCCCCCACAAAAAAAGTAATTGTTAAAAAAACATCAATAACGGAAACCCGAACCTTCAATAGTCCCTGACTCTATTTAAAAAAAAAAGAGCTAACGTAAACACGTTTGTAAACAGTTTTGATTTTCTAAAAAATCCCCAGCTAACTAAAGGTGTTGTTCTACAAGCCGATTTTTAACTCAGCTCAACCGATATCGTGTAACATGGCGCACAGGGCAACTTTTTAGGAAACGTTTCGTTGCCGCATGTTGCAGGTTTTTGAAAGAGATTCAAAAACCTGCAACACTGTCGCCCGAATTTGAAATGCTGTGTTAGAAATCTTCTCGTATAACACCACCTTTACACGAAGTTCAATTTTTCGAATCGTCTTTGAAAGTTGTCCCATGTAACACCGTCTTAATGATCAGCTAAGTACAGTAAAAACCTGGTGAAAGAGCCTATATTTTTAAAGTCTGGCAAAATAGGTCTTTGTATTTTGGGGTTCTTACAGGCAATTTAGGCTAAGTAGGTTTTAATTAGGTTCTTAATTTTTATGAAACAGATATAGTTGTTGATTACCAGGAAAATAAAAAAAAAAATTTGGTTTGGTCCTTTAATATACAGTATTTATTCACATCTGTATATGGTAAGCCTAACACAACTGATTACAGAGTGTATGTATAAACGATAGCCTCCTTTTGGCGCGAAAATATGCTAGGATATTTGTCCTCGGAGATTATCTGTTCCGAGAGGCGGACATTTTTCCGAGAGCGAAGCTTGAGAAAAACTGCACGTGATACGTTCTCCTCCAATCGGAAAACGTATTTGAGTTGGGAGGTATAACAATCTTCTTTTACCCACTCCTTCTTCTGTCGCCACTTTCCTTACCCCACCCAGTCCCACCCTCCAGCCCTCAAATCGGCTAGAAATGAGCAAGATCAAGAATCAGATCAACGAATAGGACGTCCTTTTTAATAAACCAATTATATAGCATACTTAATTCTTTTATATCTGGAAACAAGTAAGGTCCCCTACAACGTTGATGTTTCCCCGAAAGTAGCGGCCCTTTGACGAAGTTTACTCTCTGACCTAAAGCGAAGTACGGACGAAATTGCCTGACTGCAGGACTGAACAACGAGCCATTTGTGATTTTATTTCGACCTTTATTGAATCTTTCTTGAAACTTTGATTTATACGCTGCATTTTTCTGGCAGAAGAGTCAAATGATAAAGGATCATACAGGGAAATTAATTACATGGCAATATAAAGCGACCTTTACTTTCTTCCTATTGTGCCGGCAACATTTCGGGCTGTTTTTGTTTATACGGTCTGCCTTTTATATGTGGGTAGTTAGAAACATACATAAATAGACATTTTTTTCAGGGAATACATGTCTGCTTTATCTGAAACGACTGTGAATTAACGTTCAAACGTTTTTTAGCCATCCGAAGGTACTAAACGGCTACCCGAAAGTAGCGACCGCCTTTGCCTGCTAAATCCTTAAGTCTGTAAAAATAAATTACATCTTGATATGCTAATTACAATTCAAACATGGGGGTCACCAGACATGTTTTTAAGATGAGAGGACTGAAAGTCTGAAACTACAATTAAGGGTGTTTTTAATTGTTTATGCTGTTGCTATGGTTGCGTTTCGCAACACGAAAAAGACTAAAATATGTCGACCAATCATTGAGTATTTGTTTGTAAATTTTTTACAGCATCAATTGAAAAGAGGGGTACTATTCATTCATCAAAGAAAAAACGCTAAAATCCTTGTCTTCTCGGTCCGTACGGTAAGTTACGAATCGTCGTTTTTTCCCCTTCGTGCTTGGGCCATAAATCGAAGGGAAAAGATCTCGGTCCGTAAATTACAGTACGGACCGAGAAGACGAGGTTAGTAAGAGGTATATAAAACCGGGACAGGCAAAAACCAAGGTCTAATTAGGACAGTGTTTGCGTAATCAGCCGATGGAACGTTCCGCCTTTCAATAAACTGAGGCCCACTAAACGTATACAGAGGATAAAACACGGTGGCGAGAAGAAATGAATTTTATGTTCGAGTGGCAAGAACAATATCTTCTTGCCAAGAGAACGTAAAATTCATATCTTCGAGTTAACGTGTTATGTTCTTTTTATTATGTAGCCATACTGATGGCGGCGTTTTTAAAGATTTTCCGAAGAGTTCCGACCACTTTCCGAAGATCTCTGAAGATTCTCCAAAACTTGTCCGAAGGTCACACGAACATTGCCGAACATTTTACGAAAATATCCGACGATTGCCGAAGACATTCGAGGAAGACCTGAAGATGCTTCGATGATACACCAATGAATTTAAGAACAATTTAATTAACAGACAAAGTTGATATCAGTGAAATCATTGATATCTTCACTAGTGAGGATATCAGTGGAAAATACGCCACTGGAGTTCCGGATGTGGTTTCGTATGAATTTTACGAGTGGTGTATTTTCCAGTAAAACACTCGTGTCTATATAATAAAACTGAATAATCATCACCTAAACGTTTTGCAAAATGGATAGATACATTGAGAGAAGTGGCGGAAGGAAATAAGAGTTCTTGTTTTAAAGTGTTTTAATGTTAAATCACTCTCTAATCGTTAGAAAAAAAGTCTGTTTATCTTCTTAACTCAACGAGTAAAAGCAACTTACATGCGAATTTCCAACAATTACAGCGCTGTTCTCTTAATTTTTTTGTGTATCACTTTAGTCAATTTAGGATCGGTTCACACTTCGCCGTAGGAATTTGCAAACGCAGCTTTATTTCTACGGTTAGGCGTACCATCCACACTAATCCGTCACGAAAACAGAGCTTTTCGAAAACGCTCTTCAAACCGGAGGAATCTGAAAACCCCGGGTTTTCGTTTTCGTGTGGACGGAACGAAGCTTTTTAAAAACTATGACCTTACGATAATAATGCGATTTCTCTGCCCGAGTTTTTTTTCTCAAACACAAATCCAAAATGGCCGGTTATTGTTGGTTTTTTTTTAATTCCTCCGGCGTAGTGTGGTCGGAAAAAAAAATTGATTCGTTTTCTGACTGAAACTTCCGTTTTCAATGTTTTTCCGGCGTAGTGTGCACGGGGCCTTAGTCGAAGGAAATGCTATTGCAGGATGATAAGCATTGAAATGAGCCAACACGATAAAAATTCAGGTAAAAATGCATTTTCAATCACCATGATAACGATGACCATGTCGATGATCAAGAACGGCTAATGGTTTTTTTCCTGTTTTCACCTTAAGTTTTACCACTTTGTGATTCAGCTAATAAGTTTGTTTAAACAGAAGACCTCCACGCAAGTTGATAAATACACAAAATTGCGCTAGGTTATCCACTCTTGTTCTTATTCTTGTTCTTTTTGCCCCTCTTTTTCTTCTTCTTTTTCTCTTTCTTTCCTCCTCCGAAAACAATCGACTTAATGACTGATCTATTTTCCCACACTGCTTTTGAACCCTTCTTTCTACACCTGTGGAAAAGAAAAATAATTGTAAGACCAGCAGTTGTCAAACTCGCAATCTAATGGCCTACACATGCGATTTCTGTGGATGATTTTGTATCAGAGCAATATCGTTCGCAGAGGCCACGATCCTTTTGGTTAACACCTCTGGGAGTAATTGAAAGGCGAGCCAGTATTAGTCACAGCGGTTACTTTCTCTCTGCGCATGTTCAGAAACCGTTGTTGAACTTGAACCTCATTTTCGTCCCCAGGGGCCGCGCTCCTCTTGGTCAGCACCAAGAATCGCGACCTCTGGGAGGGTCCAACACCGGAAGTCCGCGATTCACGGACCTCCCGTCACTCTGCGCATGCTCAGAGTAAAGTCTGACAAATCTGATTGGCTGAGAATACAAAACGAGTACTCTGCGCATGCTCAGAAAATTTGACCTTTCCAGAGGTCGCGATTTTTGGTGCTGACCAAAACGAGCGCAGCCTCTGGGCACGAGAATGCTTGAACCTATGCTCACAATCAAACCGGAACTAGGATTTTCTAGTTCCGGTTCTTGATCTCGCCAGAGTTGAGCATTCGCTCACCGCTGGCCGAAAACGCGCCGGCTCTGGGGACGGCATTGACATCGAAGTACTAGTTCACCTCTCATCAACTATCAACTGACAGAAACCTTGCGTTAGCTGTCTAGTCCTCATAAATTTACTTTAAAGTAACACTTTCGAGTAGCTAAGTGGGCGATCCGATTGAATCACCCAACATGCCACGGAAGGACAACTTCAAACGTTTACTTACTAGCCTATCTTAAAACATGGTAGGTAGGTAGGTAAAACTTTATTTATGCAGGGTGGCCCATTCAGCACATGACATGACTGACGTGAATTTCGGTATACACGTGACCCTTAAGGCGATTGTAACTAGCGGGGATATTCACATGCAATTTACACGATATGTCACAAGTACCGCACACAAGGAGTAAAACCTTTAGTTTCCTTTTTCAACCCGCTCTTACCCAGCTCCCCCCGTCCTTCTATTCCCGAAAGTAATTGTCGGTAAAGCACCACCTCGTTAATAGAGGCTCTGACTTGATCTGTATCGGTCAATGAAAAATCAAGTGAATAGCGTGCTCTGATCGGCCACTTAAACCTGTCGAGACGTCAGTGTTCAAACCATTTACTATGTTAACCTTATTAAAGAAACGCGGTTTTTCGAGGACGTTTGTCTAACCAGTGTAAATGAACTGACGCAAACTACCTTGCAGTATAAATGGTTGGAACTTAAGGCAAAAGAAAGAACATTGGGTAAGTTCCATCCCCGTCAAAGATCGTCAGGTGAAGTACGAGAGGAGGGAAATTTTGCCCGTAGTTTGTCAAATACGGAAAATCATACGGGATATTGACTGTTTAAGCGGCCAATCAGAACGCACTATTCACTTGTTTTGTCATTGACCGATAAAGATCGAAGTACATTGCACTCAAAAAAAGAAACGTAACTACAAACTGTACATGGAAGAAATGCGAAACATTCCCGTATTCTTAAATGTTTTGGATACATGAATGAGTGTACGTCTGGGAGAACAAGAAATTCCAGTAGTGAACTCTCACATTTTTATGAGTGTTTGTAATAAAATTCAGACCAGCTGTTCTCATGGACAATTGATCATAGGTGAAAATCTGTCAATCACAAAGACGATTTGGTTGCATAAAAAGTAAACATCAATGATTAGAATGAACAAAAAAAGAACAGAACTGTAACAGAGAATACGTAGAGTAGAAACTAATGTAAAACCTCTTCCCAGCAAAAAGAAACCAAAGTGTATGAAACTTCACTTCAAAGTTTGTTTTTTTTTTTTTTTTTATTGTGGGAAAAGGTTTTGCAAAAATATTGGAACAAAGTTTAAGACATAACATACTACAAATAAACTTAGCTCGATCAGGTTTTCATCCGGTTAAATTTTTTTTCTTAAATTCTTAAAATTGATTCAAAATGCTTTCTTCCCAGCCCAAACAACAGAGAAATCGAATTTTTCTTTATCTAAACTTCTTTTCTTTATAAACACCGCGCAAACGTTCATCTGACATTTTCCATCAAAACTGTATAGTAAAGAAATGATTACATAACCACGATTTACAATAACAATGTTTTCTTCCGCTGCGGTGAAAAAGTAATTAAATATTCACAACAGGGAAAATACTTAATTCTTCGATTCAGATATTTTTTGGAAAGCAATACAGAACTCGTTTTAAATCTGCACTGTTGTCGCCCCTTGGAGATAATAATCGATGGGAAGATTTTGGATGATTTCTACGTGTACCTTAATTTATATTCCGTGACACGCTTCGATCAGTTCCCGATTTCAAAACAACTGTGTCAAATACTTGCGAAAGCGTTTTCCTGATTCACCTGATTGACACGCAAAATAAATAGACATTTTCTCTGTAAAGGAAAGCAGCAGTAAGCTTAGTTGGTTTAGGTTTTAGACGACTGTGATTATATCGATACACCAAATTTTCAACAAAACAACGTGAAATTTGCTGCGTTCAAACCCGACGATTTCTTACCAAAAATTATAATAAACACTTACTTGGAACATAGCGACTGTTCCATGTCCTGCTTCTTCTTCGGGTTTAATTTTGTGGCACAGATTCTGCAACGACGACTCTCCGTTTGGCCCATCTTTCCTCTCGATTAAAACTCAGGCCAACATGGAAAATGATTTCTAATAATATTAATTCTATCCCCCAATCGACCGACACAGATTTGTTCTTCACCTTCGGCGATATGAATACTAAAAATCAAAATCAAGCTCAGCAAGTTTTACAGTGTTTCTCTTCGGCCAAATGCAGTGAACAGCAGTTGTCCCGTAAGTTCTTCCTCGGCTTCAAGATACAGCTGATAGCAAACGTTTTTTTCCGCTCGTTCGTGGTTGTTTCTATTTTGCATGCAATCGTGATCTTTCGTCACGGCGTTTGATTTGCTGGTCGTTAAGATGAAATTTTCATAAGTGCTCCACTCCGCCTGAACAGCTCAAGACAAAACAAAAGCTCTTATTAGACCTGAAAAAAAAATCTTAAGCAGTTCAAATTCAGTATATTTTTGTTACCTTTGAAACGGATTTCACCAGGATTGTTTCATATTTTGTGGCACTAAATACTAAATTATTTAAAGTGTAAAGGTAATTTCTCCAAAAGTAATCTTGAAATCTGTCGTGGGGCGTAGCTCGTAACGTTTTCCGGCTTCTACAAGGTAAAGTTATGATCTAAATCTTTCAATTACATGAAATTGATAATGGACCCATTACATCGTTACTTTTGGTAGCAAAAGATCTCAATAAGAATGTGATTGTAAAGAGACTCAAAGGGAAACCACTTGGGATGAACACATTACCTTGAAGAAAAAGTATGACTACAACAAGTCGCTCTTCACTAAGATCTTCGCGTGAGTAGTGAAAACAGGCAAAATTACTGTTACATTAATATCACTGATACAGAGGAAAGAGTGAATTCTCGTATTGAATTTGATTATAAACCGAAAAGATGTTCAAAAATCGTTCAACGAGAATAAGGAATAAAAACATAAACGAAAAACTTTTAAAAAATGAAAGCGACCATAAATAATTCCTATTTAATAACACAAAAGTAGCTCAATACATGAATGGCAAGCCAAATGAAGCAATATCCAATTCGTCTTGTTTAACGTTCAATCCTGCATTCCATAATTAACTCTTTGATTAATACTCATCTGTTATTCAGTTTCAACTCTTTGTCATTTGGCTCCTCATTCTCATTTCAACTTTTCTTTCCACACTGGACATTTTTTTAGCATAAGGACGAGTTAACATGCCTTTTCATAGATAGGAGCTAGGGTTTTCAGGTGGCCGGACACGAGGGGTCATGTTGCAAGGACATGTTGCGGCGACAAAAACGTGTGTAGTACACACTGAGGCGACGTGTAGCGGGGACATGTAGCAGGGACAAAATCACAACATCTGCACACACATGAAAATGTAGCGGGAACATGTCCCAGGGATGTGTTGCAGCGACATGTCCCCTCGCGTGAACTGACTGACCGCATGGTGCATGGTTTTGGTAATGCCCAGCCTGCTTTGAGGCACTGCATCGTTGAAGTAAAATGGCGGCCATCGAAGTAGAATCGGTTGAGGATGATTCTCCAGCTGAAAATCCTGAGGACAGCGGTCATATTTCTTGGAATAATAGCGAGATAGGTATGCTGATTGCTCATTTCAAGGATAATCCAATTCTATGGGACAAGCAACTAAAAGACAGTGCTAACAGACAGAAAACTAAAAAGGCAATCGCACCTTTGTTAGCACGATTTGAGAAGGCACAACCACCAAGAAACCTAGCGGCGATCAAATCAAGGTGGCACAAGCAGTTTTCTATTTCGACCTAAATCATTCCAGTCAAAAGCAGCAGCATGACCACCGCTACTAATGGCTGCCATGTTGTTTTTCTCTGTGCACGAGCACAAAGAATTCTGGTCGTTGTCTCTGATTGGCTCAACTTTTGATTCTGTATCAGGGACATGCTGCATAACCGTACACACGAAGTTTCATGGCATCATTGCAACGTTTTGTCCCCGCGACGTGCCCCATGAAGTTCAACAAGCTGAACTTTGTACGACATGTAGCAGGGACAAAATGACCCCCAAATTGGTGTTGCACAAGTAAAAAAGTATCGGATTACACGAGGGGACATGTCGCTGCAACATATCCCTGGGATATGTACCCGCAACATTTTCATGTGTGTGCAGATGTTGTGATTTTGTCCCTGCTACATGTCCCCGCTACACGTCCCTGCTTCATGTCGCCTCAGTGTGTACTACAGAAGTTTTTTGTCGCTGCAACATGACCATGCAACATGACCCCTCGTAGAGACAGTCACGTGACAACCAAACTTTTTTAGATCGATGGGTTTCCAAATTTTCTAAGGTATGGGGCTCCGATATAAAAGGGAAGGGATTTCACAAGATGAGGTATATGACAGGGTAGGGAAATCTATCATTTAGGTATTTTAAAGGGCCTTTAATTAAAATTCAAAGAGACGCACCTTACTGCTGTATTATTTCATTTATTAGGCACCACATGAAAATGACAAGAAGACTTCCTTTTTTGTCAATTTATTCATACTATTGGCCAGTTATAAAAGTATGTGAATTACTGAAAAGAGTACCACCTTTTCTCAATAGCAAGTATACGAAAGAGGTGCCTTTTCTGTCAAAATGCTATACAAGAGGGTAAGGGGTTGGTCCTCGCCTCGGGGCGGAGCCTCCAAGTATAGAACTTTGTGGAGTACCCCCCGGGGCGCGATCTACCCGGTGGAAAGCGTTACCCTTTCTTTGAACAACTAGAGGTCGCCCTTGTGTCGTGTATCAGTGTTTTAGACATGCAAGCCAGGATAGAAAATGTTCGTACGTATTGAAAATTGAAGTCATAAAAATAGTCACTCCAACATGAATGAATTTAGGACTGCATATTGTCCTTAGAAGACTCATATATTCCTTATATTTTCATCAAGTGGCGGCAGTAAAAAAGATATCGTAAACTGCCTCTTTAAGCACCCCCCAGCTATAGGCCCAATTACCTGTAAACCAAAAACTACATGCGATTATAATATAAGTCCCCCTCTAGCTTTCCTTGTTTTGAATTCGTTTTATTATGACTTTAACTATTTCGATCAACATGTGCAGCTATAACTCGTTTCGAAACGGATTTTTTATTCCGGTTATAAGACCCCTCGGATATACGCCCTTCCGTTTACAAACCCACCTAAAAATGCTTACGAAGCTGTATAAGCCCGGGGCATAGAACCCTTACTCTCTTGTTAATAACAGAAATCATAAATCGAGAATGATGTCTCTCTTGACAAAGCTCTTAAATGTGAAAAATGGCGAGGTTATCACAGACTTTACGGGCTTGGTCCTTCTCAGGTACGCTGCAAAAGGTATTTCAACACCCCAGGGAAGGGCCAGAGGCCTGTTTCTCGAAAGCCCCGGAAACCTTTCGCGCCCGCAAAGCCGTTTTTAGTTAATCTTTATCTAAAAACAGAAAGATGTATACGCCTGAAACTTCTTGTATGAAGGGAACTTCTGGTCATATGAAGAATATGTGCCCCTGTTCTCTTCACCCCAATAAAGAGCCTGTTCACAGTTTATGAAATTCAACTCCCACTTTGACCCACACAGGATGAAAACAAGAAAGAATATGTACTACTATCCCTGTAACTTTTTGCTAATTAGTTAAAGCAGTTTTTCATAATATGACAAATTATAATAATACTTTCTTCATGACGAGAGAATGCTCTCAATAAAAAATATCCTACAACATTTACTAGTCAAAACTAGTATATGTATTTTGTTTTTAAGGGTCTCTCTGCCCTAGAACTTGCACAATTGAGACTAAATTCCTAATTATATATACATGTAAATGTTCTGTGCTTTTTAATCAGAACAATTTTTGTTGATAACTTTGTTCTTATGAATGTTAAAAGAACTAACCGATAGAAGTGCCGTTTTTTGTCACTGACTTGTATATATTTTAGCAAGACTTTTCGTCTAACTCTTAAGCCTTGATGTTACGTGCGATATATACAAGTCAGTCGATATATACAAGTCAGTGACAAAAAACGGCACTTTTATCGATGATGTCATCTCCTGACTACATTTACTCAATTTTTAGATAAAAGAACTACTTTGTGTTTAAAATGAAAACACAGGAAAAACATTACGTATACTTCAATAAATGAGTTGTAATAGGTGATTTTTTATATATTGAAATTCAGGATCAACAGCCTGGTCAACAAATAATGGTTTCGTTATGGAAGACAAGTAAAGCTTTCCAATTTTCTTTCTTTGGGGCTCTGATTGAATTGATCCGTTTAGGAGATCATGAGAGTGTAACTGGCCTGGTTAGCACTCAAATTTGTGGAATAATCCCTGTCGGCTGTTACACCTAGGAAAATAAACCAGTGCTCTTTGAGTTCCATACAGCATAGGAAAGTGTTAATTGCGCTCCTGTTATGCTTACAAATTTATGAAGAACAATACACACGATATTTCCTTTCCTTTTCATGTCTCACACGATAGCATCTTGCACAGCATGTGACATGTGAAATCTGCGTAATTCCCAGCAGGTACATTTTGCAGGTTGCAGGTTGAAATGAGCTGTTTATTCGAATTGAAGTTGAATAAACCCCAATATAAAGGCTAACCGCAAGCAACCTAAGCTGATTTAGGTTATGCGGAGTGCTATGTAGGCTAACCGAGACTCAAAAGTTGATTTTTCAACCTGCAACCTGCCAACTTGAAAATATACCTGCCCTGCAATTCCTGATTGTCTCATTTTCGAAACCTTCAAAAAGTTAAAAATCCTGGGTCACTAAGGGTCACTTTGGTATGAATTTGTGTAGAATGTTTCTAGAACTAAAATATTTATCGTAAATTGTAATTACTCCAGCAGAATTGCAACTACATATGAATTTATGCACCTAGTCAAAGCCGTGTCTACAAAAGGTTTGAAACGCTGATTTTAAAACATCATAATAATACAATTTAGAAAACAGCCCTAAGAAAATACGCGCGCTGGTTGGTTAAAAATCCTGTTTCTATAACTCGATGGAAACAGAACGTGACACGAACTGTTGACGTAATGATGGTGCGTGCAAAGAGAATTTACATTTTGATGATCAAAGTAAACAAGTTGTTTTCCTTTTTTTCCTCGCGGTGTTTTCTAAAAGAAATAGAAAACATGTTCTCCGTGTTTCTATCGAGTTATAGAAACACTGGTGAAAGTTTAGGAAAACTCGAAAAAGCTGTGGAAACACTCGCCTGCGGCTCGTGTTCCCACAGCATTTCTCTTTCTTCCAAACTTCTACTCGTGTTTCTATAACTCGAACACACGGTACATGTTTTCTATTTCTTAAATATTTATATAGCGCAAATTCCATACTAAAGTAATGTTCAAATGCGCTTCACCGAATAAAGTAAGTAAAAAGCAGGGCCCGCGGAGCGGATTTTCGAGTAAAGGGGGGGGGGGGGCTAATGTGAATGTGGGTCCGGGGGCATGCTCCTCCGGGAAAATTTAAAATTTAAGTCCTCTGATATCGCTAGAAATGGATCTAAAACTGTCAATAGTGAAGTTAATTTTTAATTACTGTAAAACAACGAGTAACGAAGTGGCCCTCACGTTTGACCAAATTTAAATGAATAGACTAACTTCTAAGCTAAATCCAACAGACGCAACAGTAGAGTGTAATCCCGACATTTTTAAGTCGGATTCTTTGAAGGTGCCGCAGTTGCTTTTTCGACTGTTATCGAGAGCTGCAAACTCATTGGCGACATCTATAAGACAAAGTTTGTCTGTGCTCTGTTTGTGGGTGTTCGCGTCAGATTACTAAATCTTGTTTGTGTCACCGTCGAGCGTAGCCACGTTTTCAGTCTGAGAGCGGAAGAAAAGGATCTCTCGCCTGCCGCACTGGTTGCTGGATTTGCAAGAAGAAGTTTACATATCGTTATGATTTCACTTATCATACACTTTTCGGCTTCAGAAAACTGCTTGATCTTGGCTAAAATGTCATCTAAACAGGTAAATTCTCCGTCCTTCATCAACACCTTAAAGACCTGGTTTACTTAAGTAAAAATAAATAGTGATTTAATCCGCCAAAAAAGTGGGGGGTGGCGCTAAGGCCCCCCGCCCCCCCCCCCCCCCCCCCTGCGCGCATATGGGAAATTTCAGCCCGGTCGACCGGGCTGAAATTCAAACAAAACCAAAATGGTGGAACATAAACTTTTATCGTTCGCGACTGACTTAGCTTTGTGGGCTCTTGTAACTTTACTAATAAAGCTAATTCACATGCTTTTGAAATGGAATACATACAAGACAAAAATTAGGCCATTTTGGCCGCTATGTTGCGAAAACGAAGCTATTTTGTCAAAAAAGTTTCTTCCCGGTCACCAGGCCTAGGGTGTTCATATGGGAAATTTTCTTCCTGGTTACCGAGATCTCCGTCGCAAAAACCGAGATCTCGGTAACCGGGCCAGCCCGGCCTCTCATGATCATATGAAGCCATATGAACACATCGAAATATTTACGAAGGAAAGAGTGGCGAGGCGAGATCTCGGAAACCGAGTGAGCCCGGTTGACCGGGCTCATATGAAGAGGCCCTTAAATAAACGGCACGCAATGCGTGCAGAAGCGATGATGTTTTAACCACTGTTTGTAAAATTGTTCCTAGAACATTGGAACATAGACAGAGAAACTGATTCTTAAACTTTATAGTAGACCTTGTGTTTGGAGTCAGGCAAAATCGTTTCGGTTGTCGCAGCTTGTGCTGTTTTTAATTAAATGCAATAAAGTTATGACTTCTAAATACACTGGAACCTCGATTTAACGAAGTCGCTGGGGACCGGCCAAATTTGTTCGCTAAATCGAGGGTTCGTTAAATCGAAAACCTCGATATAACGAATTTGAGGGGAAACGACCAAAATGTTCGTTGTATCGAGGTCATAGTTAATGATTGATTTGTAACACAGGTGACTTCTGTCAAGCAATTCAATGCAATTTTCGTCATCCAGAAGTGCCGCGTTTTGAGATGCAATTCATTAAGCATGGTGGCTTTCAGTATCAATTATTTTCACTTTTGAGCAGACGCGCAGCTCTTGTTTACAAAAGAGCGACATTTTCAGAGTAGCGATTTAAAAATGTTGCAACATCGGCGTCGACAAAACCCGGATCGGAGCGGACAGGATCACGGATCGGATCAAAAAATTTAAAGAAAAAAAAATCAAAAAAAAAAATTCAAATCGTTTATAAGATAATAATGAATAAAAAATATGTTAAACGAAAATCAGAAATGTTGCGTTACAAGCCAAAATAAAGTCTGCGAGACATAATGGAGCCCAAGCCCCGCTGAAAGTTGTTTTGCTGAGTGACTTTCATAGAGGAGTTTCGTGAAGTGCGCGCCGCCATGGAAGAAGGCAATCGAGAGGTAGGCATCATTTCACCAGTCAGTTATTATTTGTTTTTTATATATATCATCTACTTTGCTACTTTTCTTTAATTCATTTTAGCACACGCAAGAGAAGAGGCGAAAAATGAGGTGAGGAGTAAGATTTTTATATAGGATCGACTACTGAAGTGCACCTGGGCGATTTATGTAGTCCATGTCGTAGACATTAATACTTTGAACTTTTTAATTTCTTCTTTACCTGAATTTGATTCGTTATACGCTAAGCGATTTACATTCCACAAGCATATTGAACTAACGAGCAAAATGATTACACAAGTTTTTGCGGATCAGTCTAGATCTGAAATCATAATATATTTTATTCTAATAGTCTAAAAGTAATCCTTATAATTTGATAAACACGCGCCTCAGCTCTTTTAATAAGTATATACTCTGAACACAGTGGAAAAAATGCTCGTTCATTAATGAAAACAAATTGTTCTATTACACTTATGATCACAATATTAAACCACTTCAAATAATACAAAGGAAAACAATCCGTTTAATTACTTTCTCAAATTTTGATGCACATACAAGTCCTTTGTTTGCTAAGCTTAACCTTCTTAAACTTCAAGATTATATTAAGCTTCAAACTCTCTTTTTCATTCACCAGTTTAATACTGGCAAACTACCAAAGATCTTTGATTCTTTTTTTGTCAAAACATCTTGTAGACATAATGTAAATACTCGCTTTGCATCTAGATCTACTTTCTATCTTCCAAAAATTCGAACAAATTATGGCAAATTTAATATTCGATTTAATGGACCCAAATTATGGAATGAACTCGATGAAAGATTCAAGTTTTGTACTTCTAATCAATTTAAAAAAGAACTAACTTCGCATTTCATTAGTCTCTATTAATCTTTACTGATATTTTGATGGTTTATATCTATTTATTTTGTTTTGTTTTGTATATTTAATCTTGTACCAAGTTTGTGATACTTATGTGTACCAATGTATTTGTTGTGCCTCTTTCCTGACTCTTACATTTTTAATTATTATAATTACGGTCACCCAACTAGTTTAGCTTTTTAGTTATTTTGGGTGTCCCACTACTGTATGTACTGCACTGTTTATTTATATATTTATAATTACAATCTTGTAAATTCTTTTAGTTGTTTACAGTAGTAGAAATAAACTGTTGCTATTATACCGGCAACCGGCAAGTACTTTTCTCGGCAGAGGGCATTTAGCATAATCGCCGACCAGAACGGCGCCAAAGGACGTGTTGTTGCCTTTCTGTCTGGCGAGTCAATGTCGACCGCGTGGGGAACGTTTTCATCTTTGCCAGCGACAAACCACAGAAATGCGAAAGCGCAACCGGAAAAGAAAACTTTTAGGGGCGAACCATTACAAATCCATATACTGACCGTTTAAGCGATAGTTCCCCTTACATTCTCCAGCTTTAGTTGTAAATACTGTATTGATTCTGCTTTCATTTCATTTCTTGGCAGCATTGAGGAAGAGTTCAGAGGGCCGGCCAAATTCCTGAAAGAGGCTGACGAGGTTAATTATAACTCCGAATTTTTAAGAAAGGGGATATCACGGAGAACAATACGTCTGTGTTTCTCCTTTTCATTTGAATTCTAAATGCTGCCCATTTTCCTAAATAGGGATTTCCAGTATTTTAAAAAGGGCGAAAAACCTATTTAAAAGCTGTAACACACGTTGATGTTAAAGCAGGCCCGTAAGTTGGCGATTATAAAAAAATAGCAAAGTTTCGATGTCGATATAGTCTCTATGCAAATTAACCTAAACCTAAATGTCACTGACGTGGATAACAAGAAACGCAAAAAATAAATAAATAAATAAATAAATAAATAAAAAAAGAACATACTTTAAACTAAAATGTTTCACGCCCACCTCGGAAGGGTTTTGTCACCTTAAAAAATTCTTTTTTTTTCTTTCCGAGACCGGGGTGCTCGTGTATGTGTTAGTGTGCGTGTAGGGAGTGGTCCTCCCCCAGACTATGACCGTTTATGAATTCTGAGTGGTTTTCTCGCGTATTGGTAAACTCGAATCTGGTGGATGGATCTGGTGATCGGTGAAGTTGTCTCTGCCTCCTAGGCTGGGTTAATACGTTTTTGTACTAAATTAAGAAAAAGATATTTGGACGTATTATATAAAAAGTCCTGGGACGGGGCTGCACCGAAGATTAAATGTCATACCCTTAACAGGAGTAACGGGGAAGCCCCACCCATCCCCTCCCGGTCTGAATAGGGTTAAGATTACCTTTGATTAGCTATAAGGCAGCGTCACCTCAAGTCTTTCCCACCACCAGGACCTCAACTCGTTAGCACTAGGATATGATAGCAAGGCAAATGTAGGCACTCAATTATAGAAAGAACGTTTTTTGTATCTGTAGGCTGGGGAATTTGAGGTTGTAGATTTGACAGAAAGTCCAGTCAAGACTTGCAAGGATGAAATGTATGGAAAAATATCGAGTTCAAGTGATAGCGACTCTGAAAGCAAAGATCATCTGAGGGCTGGAGGCCATCCCCTTTACTTCAACAACGACAAAGACGTGACGATATTCCACAGTGATAAATGCACCTACACCACGGTCGAAATTGTGAAGATACTCTGGAGTGCAACAGAAGACCAGTTTAAGTGTAGGAAACCTCCGAAGAAAGTTCAACAGAATGCTGTCTTCTTGATTGATCTGCGTTACACGAGCCTTGAAGATCTTCGAGATGATGGCTTGCCTCAATATGACACATGTGGAGGTAAACGCACCCGGACAGTCGAGGTAAACGACGCTGATGCTGATGATATGAAGGTGCTGGTTACAAGACGAGCGAAGGACAATCTGAAGAGCAACAACGAGTATCATTTCGAAAGGTTATATCACAGTTGGAGTGTTGGAAGCGGGGGAAATAAATTCCATAGAAAGATTATGCACATGAGAGATCGAAGAAATGACATTCTTAACAACGTGGCTTTTGTGCAGTACGTCTATGACGGTGACGAGGAGAACATCATTGACAAGCCTCACCAAAACACCAAAAAGGGGCGTGCACCTGGTTACACGCGTAGAAAGGCTTCAGTTATCCGGAAAATTGACACTAATTTGTCCTCTATGGGTCCTAAAGAAGCAGTATTCCAGGCAACGAGAGACGCCGGTAGTGTCATGCAAGTGGACTCTTAGAGTGACCTTCCACGTGGTCCACGTCAGGGTTATTACCGAAATCAGGTAAAGAAGACACCTCTACCAGCCTATCTCCAGGGCAAGGAAAAAGATGATGAGCTACTTGAGGTTCTGCTAAAGATGAAAAGCGAAAAGGAACCTTTCATCCGGAAGGTTTCTCTAGAAAAGGAAAACCTTACCATCGTTCTTGCATCAGAAAACCAGTTAGCAGAGTTGGCAAAGTACAGCACATCAGAATTGGACTTCTCCATTGTTCACCTAGATCCCACATTCAATCTGGGGCCATACGAATGTACACCGATTTCCTACAGAAATCTGTCGCTAAAAAGCAAAAGAAGTGGTACATTTCCAGTAAGGCTTGGTCCCGTTTTGATTCATTATCGAAAAGACGAGAAAACCTTTCGAGACTTCCTCCAGACGGTCATTGATGCAAAACCGAAGCTCAAGGAAATTCTGTTCTGTGGTACGGATGGGGAGACAGCGTTGATCAACGCAATCCAACGCGTTCTTCCGAAGGCGGACGAAAGAAGTGTGAGGTGTTTTAAACATCTCCAGGATAACATGAAATCTGCTCTTGGCTCGTTTGGCGTAACAGGAAGACAGAGAGACTACATTGATGACGTATTCGGCAGTGTTGACAAGGACGGCATTTACCTGGCTGGCCTCCTTGATGCAGAGTCTCCCGAAGAGTTTGATGCCACACTTCAGTCTCTCAGACAGAGATGGGTGGAAAGAGGAGATAAATCAGAAAAGGTTTACTCCTGGGTCTCAGAACGGGGAGAGATGCTGAAGAAAAGAGCAATCGCTAGTGTTTGTCGAGCTGCAAGGCTCCAGGCGATGAGCCCACAAGTGGACATTCCTGTCCACTTCTTCACAAACGAAGCAGAATCGAACATCAACAGATTGAAGGCCAAGAAAGGCAGGCAGTCATCCGGTTTTACTGGTACCATCGAGGCTGTTGAAAGTATCGCGAAAGAAGAAGAGGAGGAGTCTGCGCAAGCCGTCGGAGGCATTTCACAAAGCTATGAACTTCGTCCTGAGTTTGCCAAGTTCACCGTTCCTGACTTTATGGATTGGAAGAAGATTGAAAGGACATCTTACCTTGAGAAGTTACGAAAAGCCACTATGGAAGAGCTCTATGCCGCTGAGAATCCCACAAGTCTCGGCCTTGTACCAGATAGCGTCATAAGAAGACAAAAAGATGCAAGCTTCACTTTAGATTCTGGAAAGTCAGACTTGGCGCATTCTTATTTCAACGACAGCGACTTCGAGGAAAGCGATCTTTCTGAACAGAACGATCCTAAGGAATCACTGGTCAGCGTTCTGAGCAATCTTGAGAATGATGAGCGACTACAACACCTGTCCAGTCGTGCCCGTGAGGCAATGATTGAAAAGGCCAAATTGCTGTTACGCCTAAACAGTGTATGGCGAGAACCTCGAGCTGCCGATGGATCAAGGTCTGTTTACGTCGCAAGTCAATCTGGGAAAAGGCCAAATTATGTCCTGATGGATGATAGAGGGAAAGTCGAATGCGAGTGTCCTCACTGGAAGGCAGCTAAGATATGCTCTCATGCCCTGGCCGTTGTCGAAAAGGAAGACGAGATCGCTTCCTACCTTACCTGGTATGGTAAGCTAAAGTTTGCCAAGAAGCGGAATTTGACCAGCGCTGCCAACTTAAATGTGAAGAAATCAACCCTCGGGAACAAAGGGAAGCGCCCAAAAAGGCAACGATCAGATAAACCACCATCCGCTACTTTCTCGGAAAACACGAAGAGCTCCGCAACCCGCAAGTATAAACTTAAATGGCTAAAGGACACTAAGGCCTTTAAGTGCTACGGCTGCAACTCTGCCATTCGAGTCCCAGGCGAAATTCCCGATCCGCCAAATGATTTAATTGCGTCCACTAATGAGTATAAGTCGTTTATGAAGGACGGCAAAGTACAAGTTCATTTCGGGCCAACGCATTACCATCTACGTGCTACATGCATTGCCGCCAAGAATCCCGAATTTGACGCAAGTAATGACTTTTTAATTACAGAGCATGTCAAGAGGTCATTTAAAGGGCAACATAAGCGCCTCATTTACGAGGAATTTAAATTGTAATACCTCTTACTAACAGAGTTCGAGGTCTGTACTGTAAGTTGCGGACCGAGTTTTTTCCCCCATCGATTCATGGCCCAAGCGCGAAGCGCGCGGGCCATAAATCGAAGGAGAAAAAACGAAGATCCGTAACTTACAGTACGGACCGAGAAGACGAGGTTAGTAAGATATTTATTACATCTCTAATGTGTGCCTGAAGCGCGTTCGTGAACGATTCCTACTCACACGGAACGGCTTCAAATCTCTGACGTCAAAAGCAAAACGAGCCCATTTGAAATCGTTTTTAAGTCGTTAGTATGCACAATTTAGAGTAAAAGAAAGTTTTAAACTTTTACTTACTATAAAAGTTAAGTACACTTGGTGATAAATCACGGAACACTTTGGCAACAAAAACAACTTTAAATTTGAGCGGGTCGTACAGGAGAATACGGCCCGCTAAATTGACCAATCACAACGCGCGTACTAACTGGGAGATAGAATAATGAAGGTTAGCTAGCTCGAAGCTTCTGTGAACCTCCCATTCTCGTTTTTAAAATTGTTGTTAGTGTCTGTAGCTAGTTCTCGGCTACGTTTTCGTGTCATATGTGAGCGTTACAGTTGGCGTTACAGTTAATGAGAAAACTTACATACGGAAGCTCAAGGACATGACTTGCTTTAAAGGAGCTACGTCACGATTTGCGCATCTTAAAAAAACTAGCCTGGTTTTTCCAAGTTCGTCATTTGCAGTCCTTGTTAATCTTTGCCATGCTTAACGATCCTCATTCCGTTTTGATTTGTTCTTGCCTCTTAAGTGTTTTCTACCCTAGATCACGATCATTTCAAGGTTTTATTCTATTTAAAGGCAACTCTTTACGACCCTAAAAATGACTCTAAAAATCTTGACGTAACTCCTAAACTGCTGTTTACTCTCGGGTTGCGTTATCGTTCAGACTATCGATGTTATCCTAGAATTTTGTTGTAAAACAGCTATATATCTTTGAAATACAATTGGTTTGTTTCGTTTTATTCCAGTGCAAATATCGCATTCCAAACTCACATCTTGTAAACGTATAGACTTGTCTCAAAAACGGAGATTGTTTGAAATCATCAGGTGTTTAATTTGTTAAGTGTGTTTTTAGTTTTTTGTGTTTCGATTCATACGTTCGTCCTATTATTACCATGCTGCCTCGTTGTATGACAGTTTCCCTTTCATATTATAAAGGAATAAAGGAATGTCACCTGAATTAAACAAAACGTTCTGCTCACAATAGTCACTCTAGTGCAATT
>NC_138147.1:15565000-15570000 GCF_964199315.1 Orbicella franksi
AATATGAAGGACTGATGCTGCTCTACATGTACATGTTCATGTATATGAATACTATATGGAGCTGCTAATTTTAAGTTGAAGTTGTATTTCTGTATTCCACTGCAAGGCTATAGGTTCATTTCTGACACATGTAGTGAGTTCAGGTGGATTTCACGTGTTGACATTCTTGACTTTAAGCAACATACGAGGATAAAGTTCCAAAGTGTTTCCAACTGTGTAATTATAAGTGCAGTTTGGAGAGCCATTTTATATGCTTGTAACCAATGTCTTTTGCAAAGAATGAGTTTAACAGCTCAAGTGGAAGCTAACACAAGCATTGAAAGCAACTCTCTTCATAAGCAGGAGTATTTTACATCCATCTGTAATTCTCAGATTAATTCCATGAAGTCTTAAGGGTGACAAGTTTGTGTTGTTAAAGCCAGTTTCTATGAAGTCTTTCGATATTATTTTTGGCAGCTGGTAAAGATGTATAGCATCAGTAATGGTGTTGTTAATATCAACATCTGCTTACTGTCACTTGCATATTATACTGTAGTTGTTATTGCAGTGTTCATCTAGGTTATATGTATCTGCACAATAGTACAGCTTGCTTCACCTGCAATACACAATAAAGATAATAGTCACATATTTTAAAAGGGTGTGAAAATAAATGCAGAAAAATGATACATGTAATGTATATCTTTAATTTGCTGCCCTTCCCCACCCCCCCCCTCCCCAACCCCCAATAAAAATAAGCTACTTACCTAAATGTAGTGTCCAAGTGATATTTCTTGCTTTTCTGGAAAGGGTTTAAGAAAGAAAATGCCAGTTATAAATGGTATGCTTTCCTTAAGAAACATTGGAGCTAAATAATCTCTTTGACCTGAAAAATTTATTCTTATGTACAGAATCTGCAAATTCTGGTAGAATTACATGTAATTTTGAATCTCTATGAGGACTAGGAATTTAAGAACATGAAAAGCACAGGAAATCCAAACCATTCTTTGTTTCTGCCAGTAAATGTTGCGACTGTTTTCTATATGTGATTCAAATAGTTGCTTGATACATTTAGATATTTATTTGGTATGTAAAGTTTCATATTCAGCTAAATTAAATATAATTATCATGATCTCATATGATACACATGGTGAAATTTTTTACCAAATATTCAGACAGCTTTCATGGAAATATAAATAGGCTTATGATCACTGTAGTATGACTCCAGAGTACCTGCTGATTGTACACATTGTGGTACATTGGTATAAACATGATCTATCTGTGTACGGTAGTCAGCAGTATACTGGTTAATCAACTGAGTGTATCCTTTGTCTGTTACAAGATATTTTGTTAGAGCTTTTTGTTCTGTATTTGCCTGCATTAGATCAATATCGAAATCCTCAAGCAGTACAGTTGGAATTGTAGGTTCTATTAATACCAAGTTGTGAAGATGAGTAAGAGCATCAATTAACTGTGAAATTGTAACTTTAGTTTTCGAGCGGTAGATACCAATGACATGAATATTTGGAATTGGTTGGCTTAAAACCATAACAGTAATTTCCAAATTATTAAAGTTACATCTGTATGGAATTTTAGTACAATTCAAATCATTCTTAATGTACACAGCAGTTCCATAGCAAGTTCTTATGTTAGACTGACTAAAATCATTTCTGTAAAGAGTAAATTCACAAAGCTGATATGTATCATCTCTATCTGACAAGCAAAGTTTTGATTCAACAAAAATATTGACATCAGCTTTTTGAATGTTGTAATCACTTCGCACATCATCTATGTGGAGGTGGAGAGATCTAACATTCTGAAACAAGATTGTTTTTGTTTGGGGTGAATTTTCAGTCTGTAACACTGCCAAGGGCGCAAGGCTTGCTTGTGTTCTTAGTCTGCTCATTTCACTTTTAACCTTCTCAGTAACCTTTATTTTGTTTTCATTCAAATTACGAATATGCAGTGCAGAGCTGTTTCGTACACGGCTCAAGCCAACATAATGCATGTGCTCTCTTGTGGATGCTGGAAAATCAACAACTGCCCCATTTAATGTGTCGCCTTGACAATGGTGAATAGTCTTGGCAGCAGCGGGTCTAAGCGGAAATTGGCGCCGGAGAATTTGGACTTGACTCTTTTTATTGACTCGAAATTGTCTTGTTACTTCCAATACTGGTGTCCAATTTCTATCTATAGTTGCACTGTACAAACGTGCATTTTCTCGCGCTGGTTTCTGCATATGTCAGGATGTGGAAAAGAGACCCAGATAATACTTGGTCTGGTGGAATTTTCAACTCTGTAGTCTATGTTTTCTATGACACACTCTGCACCATTGGTGAGTCCATCAGTCACATCAATATTAGTAGTCAAGTCATATTTTGCTGCAGTTGCTACCAACACTAGTGAATATAAACCCATTGTCTTTGTTGGATCATCTGGAATTTTGTTTTTCATTTGTTTCTTGAGATCATCAGAAATGTCCCCAACTATAATGTCCACAGCCTTAACCTGAGCTTTATCAGCTTTAGAGAGGGTATACAGAGCATTGTTGTGAGCATCTACTGATGCATTTGTAGTAAATAAATGTGCCATGTTCATAGGATAATTATCTTGTTCAGGCCTTACATTCAGAAGTCGTTGTTTCAAAATGGATACATCACCTTCAGAGTGATTTCCCTCTCTCAAATGATTGAGTAGCTGAGCAAATTCTTTGTCATCTTTTTGTCTCATTATTTCTGTCAATTCAAAGAGGGTGAAGTACTCTGTCCAAATGTTAGTTGCAAATTCATTATAGCCAGATTGGGAATTTTCAAAGATCCACTTATCAAAAACTGGCTTAAGCTTGAAAAGATCTCCAACAGTTACCAAGCTTATTCCACCAAATGGTTCATTAGTTCCCATAATTTGTTGAAAACCTTAAGTTCAAAAAGTTGAACATACCACTTCCAACCATAGAAATCTCATCGATAAATATCACCCTAAGTTTGTTTAGTTTTGCTCTAATGGTATTCAGTTGTCACTGTCCAATGCACAATACTCAAATCCTCTATTGGCAGGTATCTTAAAAGCAGCATGAAGTGTATTGCCTTTTATATTGAATGCTGCTTTACCAGTAGGGGCAGTCTTGACAACTTTCACATCATCTGGATTTTCTCCAGCGATACTATTTAGAAACCTGATCAGAGCTTCATACAATGCATTTGTAACAGTACTTTTGCCAACTCCAGCACCTCCACTTAAGAATAATCTTAGAGGGTCATCTTTTCTTTTAATTGAATGCAAGACATAATAAAAAAACTGCCTTTGTTTTTCATTCAAAGAGCGGACAAGTTGATGATAATCATCATCAGACATGCGCTTTACAACAAGTTCTTCCTGATCATTACTTCTAGGGAAAATTCCAATATCATCAAGCAAATCGTACTGGCTATGCTGCTTGTTTTTGCCGGGGTCAAAGCAACCAAATAGTTCACTGGGCTTGTCTTTAACAGTACAGTCCTGCTGATTGATATGTTCTGCATTTGGAGCGACATTGTCAAAGTTGTCACATTCAGCATTATTCATATCCTCCATTGCTTTATCTAGTATTTCTGAATGGTATTCATACTGATGCCTATTACTGATAACTTCATCCTTAACCTGCTCAAATCTCTCTTGGTAAGTTTGACAGTCTTTAATCAAATCTATGCTTTCCTTCCGCCATGGTGTATAAAGCATAAGTTGCTCTCTGTAATGTTTTTCAGGGTCCTTATCTTTATGGTACCTGACATATTGGATAATTTTAGTCTTCTTTCGTTTTAGTAGTTCCATGCCCCCTTTCAGTTTGTATTCATTTAGTTCACATCGTGGGTCACTAACATTAGTGTCAATTGGGTCATCATCAGTGTTTTCCTCAAAATTAGTCTCTGGAAGAAAGTCACCAGAAGGTGTGTGTGATGACTCATTAGAATTTGTGTCATCTTGTGTGTCCTTAACACACTCAAACCAAGCAACAAAGTCAACAAGGCAAAATTTTTCTAATTGTTTTGGCCTCCGTTGATACCGCTTTATTATGTTATCAGATTCTATGTCATGTGAACTATCAGGTAACTCTTTCAGCTTCTCCAGTTTCTTTATTAAGAATGTTCTTTCATCTGGAGGTGAGGTACTTATAAACTGAACATCACGAGATGAACGTCTTAGAGGCATTTGTAATACAAGATAAACTGCCTCTTGAGCACTGATTTCAACTGCATTGAGAAATTTGTTTCCGATATGTCTAACTCTATTTGTAATGTCTTTATTACCTGCCTTTGCTTCTTTGGACGCTTTTTCTAGAAGTCTGCTCATACCTCGCTGGCCTTTTGTAATGTAAGAGAGTATGTATGTAGCACATGCATAAGGATCTAACACATATTCTATGTCCATGTTTGCTTGCCAGGCTTGGAGTAAGTGAGTATTGTAATTGTTGATCCTTATTTCTGATGGGGATCTTTTAAGAAATAATGTGTCACGCTTTAATGTGTTCCTGATAGCTAAGAGGTAACTTTCTTCAGTTAATCCTAATTTTTTCAGGAAATCTTCAAAGCTTATATTTTCACCATATTTCATGCTGTCAAGGACCTGTTTAATTTTATCAGAATTTTCTTTTATAAGTTTACTCTCCTTCTCATCATGATAGGATTCCTCAAGTGGTTTCAGTATAATTGCCCTGGGCATTGGTGGCAATGGAAAGTTAAATCGACATACGTTATTCCCTGATCTCTTGCAAGTTTTGGCATGTCTATGCATTTGCAAATTGACAAGATTTTCCATTTCACTTGAACTGTTTGGCTTGTGGCAGATGATAAATTTATCAACAAATGCGACAACCTCTTCATTGGAATCTTTTTCATACTGTGGTGCATCCTTTATCCAAAACAATCCATGAATATGTGGGCTTCCTCTTTGCTGAAATTCTACTCTGTAAAAATAATCAGCTATTTCTCCTATAGGTGCAACACTGCTCTTTAAAACATCATGAATAAACAACTGCACCATATGGT
>NC_138147.1:15575000-15635000 GCF_964199315.1 Orbicella franksi
CCCGTACAAGCTCTGGGTTAGCTGCTTTCCATTTCCTAAATGACTGCTTATTAATTTCCAGTACAAGCTCTGGGTTAGCTGCTTTCCATTTCCTAAATGACTGCTTATTAATTTCCCGTACAAGCTCTGGGTTAGCTGCTTTCCATTTCCTAAATGACTGCTTATTAATTTCCAGTACAAGCTCTGGGTTAGCTGCTTTTCGTTTCCTAAATGACTGCTTATTAATTTCCAGTACAAGCTCTGGGTTAGCTGCTTTCCATTTCCTAAATGACTGCTTATTAATTTCCCGTACAAGCTCTGGGTTAGCTGCTTTCCATTTCCTAAATGACTGCTTATTAATTTCCCGTACAAGCTCTGGGTTAGCTGCTTTCCATTTCCTAAATGACTGCTTATTAATTTCCCGTACAAGCTCTGGGTTAGCTGCTTTTCGTTTCCTAAATGACTGCTTATTAATTTCCAGTACAAGCTCTGGGTTAGCTGCTTTCCATTTCCTAAATGACTGCTTATTAATTTCCCGTACAAGCTCTGGGTTAGCTGCTTTCCATTTCCTAAATGACTGCTTATTAATTTCCCGTACAAGCTCTGGGTTAGCTGCTTTCCGTTTCCTAAATGACTGCTTATTAATTTCCCGTACAAGCTCTGGGTTAGCTGCTTTCCATTTCCTAAATGACTGCTTATTAATTTCCAGTACAAGCTCTGGGTTAGCTGCTTTTCGTTTCCTAAATGACTGCTTATTAATTTCCCGTACAAGCTCTGGGTTAGCTGCTTTTCGTTTCCTAAATGACTGCTTATTAATTTCCCGTACAAGCTCTGGGTTAGCTGCTTTCCATTTCCTAAATGACTGCTTATTAATTTCCCGTACAAGCTCTGGGTTAGCTGCTTTTCGTTTCCTAAATGACTGCTTATTAATTTCCAGTACAAGCTCTGGGTTAGCTGCTTTCCATTTCCTAAATGACTGCTTATTAATTTCCCGTACAAGCTCTGGGTTAGCTGCTTTCCATTTCCTAAATGACTGCTTATTAATTTCCAGTACAAGCTCTGGGTTAGCTGCTTTCCATTTCCTAAATGACTGCTTATTAATTTCCAGTACAAGCTCTGGGTTAGCTGCTTTCCATTTCCTAAATGACTGCTTATTAATTTCCCGTACAAGCTCTGGGTTAGCTGCTTTTCGTTTCCTAAATGACTGCTTATTAATTTCCCGTACAAGCTCTGGGTTAGCTGCTTTCCGTTTCCTAAATGACTGCTTATTAATTTCCCGTACAAGCTCTGGGTTAGCTGCTTTCCGTTTCCTAAATGACTGCTTATTAATTTCCAGTACAAGCTCTGGGTTAGCTGCTTTCCATTTCCTAAATGACTGCTTATTAATTTCCAGTACAAGCTCTGGGTTAGCTGCTTTTCGTTTCCTAAATGACTGCTTATTAATTTCCCGTACAAGCTCTGGGTTAGCTGCTTTCCGTTTCCTAAATGACTGCTTATTAATTTCCAGTACAAGCTCTGGGTTAGCTGCTTTCCATTTCCTAAATGACTGCTTATTAATTTCCCGTACAAGCTCTGGGTTAGCTGCTTTTCGTTTCCTAAATGACTGCTTATTAATTTCCCGTACAAGCTCTGGGTTAGCTGCTTTCCGTTTCCTAAATGACTGCTTATTAATTTCCAGTACAAGCTCTGGGTTAGCTGCTTTCCATTTCCTAAATGACTGCTTATTAATTTCCCGTACAAGCTCTGGGTTAGCTGCTTTTCGTTTCCTAAATGACTGCTTATTAATTTCCCGTACAAGCTCTGGGTTAGCTGCTTTCCGTTTCCTAAATGACTGCTTATTAATTTCCAGTACAAGCTCTGGGTTAGCTGCTTTCCATTTCCTAAATGACTGCTTATTAATTTCCCGTACAAGCTCTGGGTTAGCTGCTTTCCATTTCCTAAATGACTGCTTATTAATTTCCAGTACAAGCTCTGGGTTAGCTGCTTTCCGTTTCCTAAATGACTGCTTATTAATTTCCAGTACAAGCTCTGGGTTAGCTGCTTTCCATTTCCTAAATGACTGCTTATTAATTTCCAGTACAAGCTCTGGGTTAGCTGCTTTCCGTTTCCTAAATGACTGCTTATTAATTTCCAGTACAAGCTCTGGGTTAGCTGCTTTCCATTTCCTAAATGACTGCTTATTAATTTCCAGTACAAGCTCTGGGTTAGCTGCTTTCCGTTTCCTAAATGACTGCTTATTAATTTCCAGTACAAGCTCTGGGTTAGCTGCTTTCCATTTCCTAAATGACTGCTTATTAATTTCCAGTACAAGCTCTGGGTTAGCTGCTTTCCATTTCCTAAATGACTGCTTATTAATTTCCAGTACAAGCTCTGGGTTAGCTGCTTTCCATTTCCTAAATGACTGCTTATTAATTTCCAGTACAAGCTCTGGGTTAGCTGCTTTCCATTTCCTAAATGACTGCTTATTAATTTCCCGTACAAGCTCTGGGTTAGCTGCTTTCCATTTCCTAAATGACTGCTTATTAATTTCCAGTACAAGCTCTGGGTTAGCTGCTTTCCGTTTCCTAAATGACTGCTTATTAATTTCCCGTACAAGCTCTGGGTTAGCTGCTTTTCGTTTCCTAAATGACTGCTTATTAATTTCCAGTACAAGCTCTGGGTTAGCTGCTTTTCGTTTCCTAAATGACTGCTTATTAATTTCCCGTACAAGCTCTGGGTTAGCTGCTTTTCGTTTCCTAAATGACTGCTTATTAATTTCCCGTACAAGCTCTGGGTTAGCTGCTTTCCATTTCCTAAATGACTGCTTATTAATTTCCCGTACAAGCTCTGGGTTAGCTGCTTTCCATTTCCTAAATGACTGCTTATTAATTTCCCGTACAAGCTCTGGGTTAGCTGCTTTTCGTTTCCTAAATGACTGCTTATTAATTTCCCGTACAAGCTCTGGGTTAGCTGCTTTCCATTTCCTAAATGACTGCTTATTAATTTCCCGTACAAGCTCTGGGTTAGCTGCTTTTCGTTTCCTAAATGACTGCTTATTAATTTCCAGTACAAGCTCTGGGTTAGCTGCTTTTCGTTTCCTAAATGACTGCTTATTAATTTCCCGTACAAGCTCTGGGTTAGCTGCTTTTCGTTTCCTAAATGACTGCTTATTAATTTCCCGTACAAGCTCTGGGTTAGCTGCTTTCCATTTCCTAAATGACTGCTTATTAATTTCCCGTACAAGCTCTGGGTTAGCTGCTTTTCGTTTCCTAAATGACTGCTTATTAATTTCCAGTACAAGCTCTGGGTTAGCTGCTTTTCGTTTCCTAAATGACTGCTTATTAATTTCCAGTACAAGCTCTGGGTTAGCTGCTTTTCGTTTCCTAAATGACTGCTTATTAATTTCCAGTACAAGCTCTGGGTTAGCTGCTTTTCGTTTCCTAAATGACTGCTTATTAATTTCCAGTACAAGCTCTGGGTTAGCTGCTTTTCGTTTCCTAAATGACTGCTTATTAATTTCCAGTACAAGCTCTGGGTTAGCTGCTTTTCGTTTCCTAAATGACTGCTTATTAATTTCCCGTACAAGCTCTGGGTTAGCTGCTTTTCGTTTCCTAAATGACTGCTTATTAATTTCCCGTACAAGCTCTGGGTTAGCTGCTTTCCATTTCCTAAATGACTGCTTATTAATTTCCCGTACAAGCTCTGGGTTAGCTGCTTTTCGTTTCCTAAATGACTGCTTATTAATTTCCAGTACAAGCTCTGGGTTAGCTGCTTTTCGTTTCCTAAATGACTGCTTATTAATTTCCCGTACAAGCTCTGGGTTAGCTGCTTTCCATTTCCTAAATGACTGCTTATTAATTTCCCGTACAAGCTCTGGGTTAGCTGCTTTTCGTTTCCTAAATGACTGCTTATTAATTTCCCGTACAAGCTCTGGGTTAGCTGCTTTTCGTTTCCTAAATGACTGCTTATTAATTTCCAGTACAAGCTCTGGGTTAGCTGCTTTTCGTTTCCTAAATGACTGCTTATTAATTTCCAGTACAAGCTCTGGGTTAGCTGCTTTTCGTTTCCTAAATGACTGCTTATTAATTTCCCGTACAAGCTCTGGGTTAGCTGCTTTTCGTTTCCTAAATGACTGCTTATTAATTTCCCGTACAAGCTCTGGGTTAGCTGCTTTCCATTTCCTAAATGACTGCTTATTAATTTCCCGTACAAGCTCTGGGTTAGCTGCTTTTCGTTTCCTAAATGACTGCTTATTAATTTCCAGTACAAGCTCTGGGTTAGCTGCTTTTCGTTTCCTAAATGACTGCTTATTAATTTCCCGTACAAGCTCTGGGTTAGCTGCTTTCCATTTCCTAAATGACTGCTTATTAATTTCCCGTACAAGCTCTGGGTTAGCTGCTTTTCGTTTCCTAAATGACTGCTTATTAATTTCCAGTACAAGCTCTGGGTTAGCTGCTTTTCGTTTCCTAAATGACTGCTTATTAATTTCCCGTACAAGCTCTGGGTTAGCTGCTTTTCGTTTCCTAAATGACTGCTTATTAATTTCCCGTACAAACTCTGGGTTAGCTGCTTTCCATTTCCTAAATGACTGCTTATTAATTTCCCGTACAAGCTCTGGGTTAGCTGCTTTTCGTTTCCTAAATGACTGCTTATTAATTTCCAGTACAAGCTCTGGGTTAGCTGCTTTTCGTTTCCTAAATGACTGCTTATTAATTTCCCGTACAAGCTCTGGGTTAGCTGCTTTTCGTTTCCTAAATGACTGCTTATTAATTTCCAGTACAAGCTCTGGGTTAGCTGCTTTTCGTTTCCTAAATGACTGCTTATTAATTTCCCGTACAAGCTCTGGGTTAGCTGCTTTTCGTTTCCTAAATGACTGCTTATTAATTTCCAGTACAAGCTCTGGGTTAGCTGCTTTCCGTTTCCTAAATGACTGCTTATTAATTTCCCGTACAAGCTCTGGGTTAGCTGCTTTTCGTTTCCTAAATGACTGCTTATTAATTTCCCGTACAAGCTCTGGGTTAGCTGCTTTCCATTTCCTAAATGACTGCTTATTAATTTCCCGTACAAGCTCTGGGTTAGCTGCTTTTCGTTTCCTAAATGACTGCTTATTAATTTCCAGTACAAGCTCTGGGTTAGCTGCTTTTCGTTTCCTAAATGACTGCTTATTAATTTCCCGTACAAGCTCTGGGTTAGCTGCTTTCCATTTCCTAAATGACTGCTTATTAATTTCCCGTACAAGCTCTGGGTTAGCTGCTTTCCATTTCCTAAATGACTGCTTATTAATTTCCCGTACAAGCTCTGGGTTAGCTGCTTTTCGTTTCCTAAATGACTGCTTATTAATTTCCAGTACAAGCTCTGGGTTAGCTGCTTTTCGTTTCCTAAATGACTGCTTATTAATTTCCCGTACAAGCTCTGGGTTAGCTGCTTTCCGTTTCCTAAATGACTGCTTATTAATTTCCCGTACAAGCTCTGGGTTAGCTGCTTTTCGTTTCCTAAATGACTGCTTATTAATTTCCAGTACAAGCTCTGGGTTAGCTGCTTTCCGTTTCCTAAATGACTGCTTATTAATTTCCCGTACAAGCTCTGGGTTAGCTGCTTTTCGTTTCCTAAATGACTGCTTATTAATTTCCCGTACAAGCTCTGGGTTAGCTGCTTTTCGTTTCCTAAATGACTGCTTATTAATTTCCCGTACAAGCTCTGGGTTAGCTGCTTTTCGTTTCCTAAATGACTGCTTATTAATTTCCAGTACAAGCTCTGGGTTAGCTGCTTTTCGTTTCCTAAATGACTGCTTATTAATTTCCCGTACAAGCTCTGGGTTAGCTGCTTTCCGTTTCCTAAATGACTGCTTATTAATTTCCAGTACAAGCTCTGGGTTAGCTGCTTTCCGTTTCCTAAATGACTGCTTATTAATTTCCCGTACAAGCTCTGGGTTAGCTGCTTTCCGTTTCCTAAATGACTGCTTATTAATTTCCCGTACAAGCTCTGGGTTAGCTGCTTTTCGTTTCCTAAATGACTGCTTATTAATTTCCAGTACAAGCTCTGGGTTAGCTGCTTTCCGTTTCCTAAATGACTGCTTATTAATTTCCCGTACAAGCTCTGGGTTAGCTGCTTTTCGTTTCCTAAATGACTGCTTATTAATTTCCCGTACAAGCTCTGGGTTAGCTGCTTTCCATTTCCTAAATGACTGCTTATTAATTTCCCGTACAAGCTCTGGGTTAGCTGCTTTCCATTTCCTAAATGACTGCTTATTAATTTCCCGTACAAGCTCTGGGTTAGCTGCTTTCCGTTTCCTAAATGACTGCTTATTAATTTCCCGTACAAGCTCTGGGTTAGCTGCTTTTCGTTTCCTAAATGACTGCTTATTAATTTCCAGTACAAGCTCTGGGTTAGCTGCTTTCCGTTTCCTAAATGACTGCTTATTAATTTCCCGTACAAGCTCTGGGTTAGCTGCTTTTCGTTTCCTAAATGACTGCTTATTAATTTCCAGTACAAGCTCTGGGTTAGCTGCTTTTCGTTTCCTAAATGACTGCTTATTAATTTCCCGTACAAGCTCTGGGTTAGCTGCTTTCCATTTCCTAAATGACTGCTTATTAATTTCCCGTACAAGCTCTGGGTTAGCTGCTTTCCATTTCCTAAATGACTGCTTATTAATTTCCCGTACAAGCTCTGGGTTAGCTGCTTTTCGTTTCCTAAATGACTGCTTATTAATTTCCAGTACAAGCTCTGGGTTAGCTGCTTTTCGTTTCCTAAATGACTGCTTATTAATTTCCCGTACAAGCTCTGGGTTAGCTGCTTTCCGTTTCCTAAATGACTGCTTATTAATTTCCCGTACAAGCTCTGGGTTAGCTGCTTTCCGTTTCCTAAATGACTGCTTATTAATTTCCCGTACAAGCTCTGGGTTAGCTGCTTTTCGTTTCCTAAATGACTGCTTATTAATTTCCAGTACAAGCTCTGGGTTAGCTGCTTTCCGTTTCCTAAATGACTGCTTATTAATTTCCCGTACAAGCTCTGGG
Source organism: Orbicella franksi (assembly GCF_964199315.1). Classification (NCBI taxonomy): domain Eukaryota; kingdom Metazoa; phylum Cnidaria; class Anthozoa; order Scleractinia; family Merulinidae; genus Orbicella; species Orbicella franksi. The sequence continues at coordinate 15,581,972 of NC_138147.1, forward strand.
TTAGCTGCTTTTCGTTTCCTAAATGACTGCTTATTAATTTCCAGTACAAGCTCTGGGTTAGCTGCTTTCCGTTTCCTAAATGACTGCTTATTAATTTCCCGTACAAGCTCTGGGTTAGCTGCTTTCCGTTTCCTAAATGACTGCTTATTAATTTCCCGTACAAGCTCTGGGTTAGCTGCTTTTCGTTTCCTAAATGACTGCTTATTAATTTCCCGTACAAGCTCTGGGTTAGCTGCTTTTCGTTTCCTAAATGACTGCTTATTAATTTCCCGTACAAGCTCTGGGTTAGCTGCTTTTCGTTTCCTAAATGACTGCTTATTAATTTCCCGTAGAAGCTCTGGGTTAGCTGCTTTTCGTTTCCTAAATGACTGCTTATTAATTTCCCGTACAAGCTCTGGGTTAGCTGCTTTCCGTTTCCTAAATGACTGCTTATTAATTTCCCGTACAAGCTCTGGGTTAGCTGCTTTCCGTTTCCTAAATGACTGCTTATTAATTTCCAGTACAAGCTCTGGGTTAGCTGCTTTTCGTTTCTTAAATGACTGCTTATTAATTTCCCGTACAAGCTCTGGGTTAGCTGCTTTCCATTTCCTAAATGACTGCTTATTAATTTCCAGTACAAGCTCTGGGTTAGCTGCTTTCCATTTCCTAAATGACTGCTTATTAATTTCCCGTACAAGCTCTGGGTTAGCTGCTTTCCGTTTTCTAAAGGATTTTCGCTCGATTTCCCTTATATGGCCTAGGTTCAATTTCCTTTCTAGAGCACCTTGGTTTTTCTTGTCTTTATTTGTTTCGCTATTACTGTATCTCCTTTGCATCTGACTTGTAGAAACATAATGAATTTCGTCTACAGGCCCAATGTAAATTCTTAGGCTAACATCTGTCACATTAATTGGTTCAACAACAGTAACAGGAGAAAAGGCTGAATTTGACTCAATAATATGAATTGACAAGTTAAGACAGTTAGCAACTGCTTGAATTATGATAGCATCAACCCATGTTCCTTGATTTGACATGTTTTGTAAATAATCTTGCCAAGAATGCTCAGTGTTACTCTCTATAAACTGTTCAGGGTTATGCACTAAATACTGAACACCGACACTGCGCAGATAAAAATGATTATTAGGATTGCCATAGAGTTGATGTGATACAGCCCTAAAAAAGCAGTCACCACCTCCTCCAACATCAATTGCAGTTCTGTTTAAGTTAGACAATCTGGTTTCTAATAGAGGTACAAAATTTGTAGGTGATGAACTACACATGGCATCGTTAGACTGATTTGAAGGCCCTGGATTCAACTCAACATCTCCACTAAGTGATACAAGTCTGCTAGTTAAATGATACAAAATTTTAATGTGGAGCTGCCTTAATTTTTGGTAAACATTGTCTTCAGCACCAATACAAAACAAAGGTGACTTTTTATGCTTAAATGTCCTCATTCGAACAACAAACAAATTACGTCTATTCAAACTGTTCTTTGGGAAAACCGTGAATTTCGATCTTGTGCATTGGTCAAAGAAATGATTACGAGTATATCCGCAAAGCGTAACCTTCAACATAGATGATGCAGGGACACATCTCTTAATGTAAAATTTGACTGCCCTTCTTGTCTGTCTCCTGTTAAAAAGTCTAGTAACCATTCCGAAAGATATTCTTGAAGGCTCTCTTTGACGTCTCATTCGTAAACGAGAATGGAAGACTATCACTGCTCTTGAATTTCGTAGCTGAATATTTCTTTTATTCTCGAGTACATTTGCAACTTGAAGATTATCACTACTGCATAGACAATTGAACTTACTTGACGCCTGGAATGGTGTTCCATGTTTATTTTGAATTTCAGGTTTTCTAATACATGCGTCGATATACTGCTCGGGTACCGTAACAGATTCGCTCTGCTCCTTGGTATTTTCATGTTTCAGCGATTGCTCATCTGATAGGTCATGTATTTCACAGTTGTTCAGCATTTCGTATTTGGCATTTGTTGTTTGGTATACATTATTTGGCATTTGTTTAGCATTTGTTTGATAAGTATCTGGCAGTTCTAGCTCAATCTCGCTTTCCACTATTGCGGCAGTTAAGTCCCAGCGAGAGGGGAACTCGACGTGAGCTTCTTCGAAGCTACACGTCTCCTGGCCTTGCGAATTACCCCGGCCAGTCGAGGGTTGCGATAATGCTTTTGTCCTCGAATATACGAGAGACTTGTTACCAGCATTTTCTGTACATACCACATCCATAGCACCGATAATATAAATCGCCAATATTGAATATACACCGATCGAAGATAAATCTGTAGAGACAACACCCAAAATGACCCAAAATGGCGAAAGGCAGCTCTTTTGAGTCAGAAAACCATGTTTTGTCACGTGACCATTTTCGGAATCGACCTTGTAGCAGTGCTACTTTCCGAACGAAATAATCCCCCCTTACAAAAGGCATAGTTATAAATACGACACAACAAGGAGGCTTACCCTAGGTTCCAGATGAAACAGCATCCATTCCCCGTTGCATTGTTTCCTCCTTCAGGTGACATTTTAAAAGACTTAAAAACGATTCGTTCTCGGTCGTGACATCGTCCCTTTTTAGCATCGTAGCCTTAAAGATTTCGAGGCAAGCATCATAGCTTTCAGGATTTCAATGTCCATTGCCGAAGCTAGTGTTCCTTAGCTTGATAATTTTCCATTTTACCAATCCACGAAGGTCTCCTCGTTAAAATTGAACGAAAAACCATCCTCGTGCCGCGATACGCTATGCTGCCGCGCAAAAATGGTACAGTAAGTCTTTCCATATCCATTTGTCGCAGCTACTGTTCCTTAGCTTAACAACTTTCCATTTTACAACTCCAAAGATTGAACCAAAAACCATCTTCGTGCCGCGTTAACCGCCATGTATAAACTCCATGTTGTCGGACAAAAATTTCGCCTGTCTAGTCCCCCCTAAAACCTGCCAAACTTACAGGACGAAGTATTTGGGACAAAAACCATACTGAGCAGGGGAGGGACAGGAAAAACCTATTTAATCCAGTTTTAATAAATAAATTAATCAGAATGGAGTGAGTGAGTGAGTGAGTGAGTGAGCGCCATCCGATTGCCTACTAGGCTAATGGATGTAACATCCATGAGCAATAACATCCATGAGCAAAAATGAGTCATGCCTAGACAGATTAACTTACATGATACAGTGTGAGTAGACTATGAGTAGTCCCTCTTTCGGGCTTAGTCCGTCGTGCGTTCACGCACCAGGCGTTCACGCACGAAGGACTAAGCTAAAGAGGGACTACTCGTGATAAGCACGTGATAAAATGCGGATAGGTCCGGATAGTTCTGTTTTTGACCAACCGTCGTCAGGATTTTCAATCATGTTGCCATGGTCATTGTGGTAGAAGTGTAATGACGTCATTTTATTGCTCCTTTTAAGATCGGCCCCGCGCACTCTCTCCGACCGCCTCAGATGACGCCCGCCATCATGTCATCGCAAACACCGAATACCATCGCTGATGAGCTTGAAAAGGCTTATAAAGCTGCGCTAATTCAAATTGTTGATAATCTGGAAAACGATCAGCTGGTAAAGCTTCAGTTTTACTACGAACCACGTATTCCGAGTGGAACAAACGGAGCATTAAACATTCTACGTTCGCTTGAAAGCGTCGGGGAGATTTCATGGACAGACGTGGGTTCCCTGAAGAAAGTCCTGGATGTGCTACGAAGACGAGACCTTATCAAAGTCTTAAAAGAATTTGAAACCCGAAGGGATCTAACCCTTTTGCTTGTTGACTACGCGAGGAAAAGGCAAGGGTCGGAATCGCGGTGCTATCAGTCCGCGTCGTCGATCGAGCTATTTGCGAAGCATCTCGTGAAAGTAACGACGGAAATTTTCACCGACGGATTAACTAACAGCAAACTTAGATCTTTGATGAAATCGAGAAAGAATGTTCGAGAAGTGTTGTTCGATTTTGAGGAACAAATGGAAAAGAAACAGGTCGTCAACCCATGGAGTAAGCTGACATTACTTGTTGTCATTGCTGGGGAGGTTGTCGCTGAAGTTTTCATGATGCCGGCGATCGACGAAGAACGCCAAACTGAGCCAAAGGAAGTTTTGAAGATTTGTTTTGAGTTTTGTTACACTCGGTTGATGGAACTGGGAAATTGGGTAAGCTGACAATAATATGCAATAATCTTTATTTCTTTTCAATTTTTGTTAGATATATATTTTCGATTTTCGCTATTATTCAGTTGATTATATATAGGACCCCAAAGTGCAATATATTCCTAGAAATCAGTAATGACCCTCTTTGTGCAATATGCTTTAGTGTGATTGGTTAGGATGATACATGTGGTCTTCACGCATTGGTTCAAGACTCGAACGGTCTGAAACGTATTTATTTGCTTATCTATTTCCGTATTTTGGATAAATTACGAGCCAAGACTACCTGCGTTTAGCAAAGCTAATCGAGTATAAAGACGCATCACTACACTATTACAATTATAAGACATTACAAAAATACAAAATATGGATACACAAGATAAGTTAGATTCCAATGAGTTGAATCAAATCAAATTGAAACATGCAAACAGTTTTTCTGAAGTCAGTCTCGCACTATGGAGCGGTGGCTGATTAATACGGCGCTCTTATGTGCCGAACCTATTGCATAAATTACTGTGATGTATTTTTCATATAACGGCACTCGTGATTGCCTCAAAATTGAGTGGCGTGACCAGTCATGCATGAGACTCGAAGTCGTTTCGGCGCTCCCTTTATGCCTTCGGTTTATGAGAAACGGGACGGTATGAGCGAGTTTCTTTAGCGCAAATTCATTTTTTTGCTGTTTCTCCGTGATGCTAGCCCAGCCTATGAGATTCCCCTTCGAAGGTCGAATTACAAAAACTGAACCTTGCGATTGAATTTGCTTGCTTAAATATTGCTATAACAGCGAGATATTAGTCGCAGCTTTTCTATTTGGACAGAGTTCTTCAATTCAGAACGCATATTTTCTCATCGAAAATTGTTTACCACGACCTTCCCGAATTAAGTTCGACGCAATTACGCCGTCTGAATCAGCCGTCGCTCCAAAGTCGCTCCAAAGTCGAACTTTGTTGAGTTTGGTTCTGCTGATGAGTGGAGCGGCGTTTGGACCGGGCCTACCAATTCATTCTTGAAATCAAATTTTAGAAGTCCGATTTTCAATCGGAGACTTAACTTCTTTGCCTTACAAGAGCAAATTTTACCGAAATGACACAATTTCAGACCGATAAATGAAGAAGAAATTGTTCCACTTCGTTGCTGATTAAAGATGGGTCAAGCGTAAGCTTTGGATGACAATTTCTGCAAGGAGTTTGTGCTTAGTTGCGGCTGTACTTCCTGATAGTTCAATATAGTTACTACCCTTTTGGTTTACAGTCCTTTTTGCCACCCTTCTTTCCTTAAAGGCTATCTAGCACAGAGTTAAGTACGAAAACGTTTTATAGCAGATTTGAATATTTTCCAGACATGTAAATAAAACCTGACCTCTCTGTTTATGTATGTGTATTTCTAGGAGGATTTCCGTGTCCATGTTGAATCAGTCTTCTCCAAACATAACTCAGATGCTGGTAACCATTTCACCGATGAGGAGATCATTAACGACATGATCGAGCAGCTCACTGCCATCTTACAGTAGAAAAACGCGAACATTTTTTTTTTTTTTTGGTTATGCAACTCCGCCTGGATTGACCTGCTTGGCAGTGAGATCTTGCTGGTCCCAAGCCCAGGTAAAGGAGGAGGGGAAGATAATCTTTAAACCATACTCTCTCTAAAAAAACAGAAAGATAAACTGCGATTGAACCTCAGTAATAAATCACATAACTTAGGCAAGAAATTTTGATTTTGAAGGTTTTTTTTTAAGGGTGCATTCCCAGATCTCAGTTTGATTTGTCAGAGGATCGAATTTGCTCTTGCTTTTTTCTTCTCCAAATAACTGAAAGAAAGAAAAACAACATTTTTGGAAACTCCCGTTCGATCTGGAGGACTTGTCAGGGAGATTGCCCCTGGTAGTCAACTTTTTAGGCTCGCCAAGTAGATTTATTTATTGCTGGGGTTTAGTTGTAGTTGAATCTATTAAAAAAAAAAAAAAAGGAAAACAAAACGAACAAACAAAAAAAATGAAAAACAAGACAAAAAACAAAGAAAGAAAAAAAAATGAAAAAAAAAAGAGAAAAATTTTGAAAAATATTACCAAAAAGCATTGAAAGATAAACCGAACCTAACCACAACGAAGCAATATCGAACTCAAACAAAGAATCCAAGAATCAAAGAAACCAAACGAAGTGTTATGACTGATGGCGGGACAGTTCCGAAGAATATAAAAACTTAAGGCAGTTCAGAATTGTGTCAAGAAGTAAGAAATAAACTTGTTCATGTACTAAACAAGGTGTGATACTTTTTCTTATTAACTAGGATAAACCACATTATTAGTGGGGGTATAACAAATCTCCTGTTGAGAGGGACCCCCCCCCCCAAAAAAAAAAGCAACAAACAATATAACAAAACAAAGACGAAAACAAAGACAATAATAACAGAGAAGACAGCAAGATATTGCGGATGCCTGGGTTCATTATCGCTAAGAAACACGACCTACAATCAAATGGAAATGATCGATTCATTTCTGTTCTTGTTCCATCTTGTTCGGTTGTTTTAAGAGTTTTCACCGAAGGACTCTTTTTGAGGTGAAACTTTTCATCTCCAAACAATCATAATTTTAAAACTATCAGACTCCTTATGAGACTCCCAACTGAAGTGATCACTGTAACACTGGTTCAGAATGGTCAAAGTGTTGGTCGTTAAATCTGCGCTTTGTCTTTTCCCTCCCAGTTCTAGCGATGTATTTTAAATCATTTATCTTCGTTAAAGCATTGACGATAAATGCAAAGATTTAGGCAAGACAAAACAACAGATGAAACCGCATTTTGTGTCGTCTTCATGGTATACTGCAAGAGCAACGAATTCATTATTTCTTCTATGTTACAGCCTCCAGCTTTAAACCTGTGCTAACTCTTGCGTAGCCTGCTTAACAGACGGTATAACTGACAAGCGATCATCGTTTCTCAACTAGCGCGTCTTCTCCCTCGCGTGCACCGTTCTAACTCGCGCCTCAAGTTTCTCTTCTTCTTGTGTGTCCTCGCGCGCACTGTTCTAACGCGGGTCTCATGTTGCTCCGCTCCTCGAGTGTCTCTCTCGTGCGCGTGCCGTTCGATTCTTACTCGTGTCACATTTTTCTCTTCTCCTCGTGCGTCTGCTCCTTACGCGTGCTGTTCTAACTCGAGCCTAATGTTTTGCTCTCTTTGTGTCCTCTCGAACACGCCAATCTAACTCGTGTCCCATTTTTCTCTTTCTTCGTGGTTCTCCTCCTCGCGCGCACCCGTTCTTAGTCGCGCCTCATTTCTCTCTTCTCCTCGTGTGTCTCCTCCTCGCGTGTACCGCTCTAAATCGCGCCACATGATTATTCATTTTTGTCTCCTCCTCGCGTATCTTTCTCTCGCGCCGCCGTTCTAACTCGCGCCCCATTTTTCTGTCCTACTAGCGCACGCCGTTCTAATTCACCCCTCTTTGTTTTTCTCTCTTTCTCGCGCGTCTCTCTCGCGTGCACCGTTTTAACTCGCGCCCCATTTTTCTCCAGCCCTTGCTACGCAACCTAACTTGCATAGTTAGCTAATTTTCACATGGACAGCTGTGAATAGGAGTATTTTAAAACGGCCATTGAAAACATATTCCTGATATGTGTCACATGATCAACCATTTGGAATAGTTTCTTGTGTTGCCTGTTGTAGTGTATGATTCTCTTTGGGGCGCGAGTGAAGACGGTGCACGAATCGCGTCGTGCGCACCATCTCCCATGCTTTATCTTAGGGGAAGAAGAAGGGTTGCATACGTTGATAGTCTTTTTAAAGACGCACACTACCCTACTGGGTTTCGTAGATGCTAACATATAAAAGGTCGGTCCTTGTCAGGGCACGGCAGCCGTCATGACATCTGTTGATACCTGTACAGCGACTGACCAACTTCGACAGGCTTATAAGAATGTTCTGCTGCAAATTAATGATGATTTGAAAGAAGCACTGAGAAGACTTCGTCGCTGCTGTACTGGATGTATCTCAAAACAAGATGCTGGAACTATCACAACTTTTTCGTTCTTTAGAGCATGAAGGAAAGATTTCGTGGGAAGATGTGACTTTCTTGAAAGAACTGATGCGTACAATGCAAAGGCTTGACGTTGTAAAGAAGCTGACCCGGTTTGAACTCAAAAGAGATCTGACGATTCTCTTGGATTTCTACCCTAGAAAGGTAAAGTGATCAGATTAGCGTTGTTGCTCAGTGTCCCTGAAAAGATTTGCTGGGTATTTAACAAGACTCGCAGATGTCGATCGAGACAGAGTTGACTTGAGCAGTCTCAACATCACAAAGGAATCGAGTGAGGATATTAGAAAAGCACTGGTTGACTTTGAAGAGGAAATAGATTGTAGAGAACTGCCGCTTTCGTGGAACGAATCAACAATGCTTGTAGTTATTGCCGGAGAACTCACAATTGTTGTGTTCGAGTTTCGCCAATCGGTTATATAAATAGCCCTGATTCTCGGAAGAGCGTTTACTAAACGCCTCATCAGTAGAACAATTCCTTCGAATCCTGGTAGCTAGGGAATGGCTCTGGTAACATGGGCAGGATGTGCGCGATTCCGTAGCAAATAAATATGGTTATCCGTGGGTTTGGAGTAGATACCACTCTGGATGAAACCGTCCACCAGATTGAGAGTAAGATCTAGTACGTAAAGTGAATTGGGAGATGAAACTGAAGTAAATTTAATGGTGGGATACAAAGAACTAATAAAATGCGTAAACTCATCGAGTCTAACAGGACCTTGGGTCCAAAGATAAAAAATCTCATCCCTGTACCTCCACCACAGGTTGGGTTTAATTTCCCCTGATTTGGGTCTTTTCTCAATAATTACCATGGCTAGATCAGCGTAACTGCATGCCTTCTTAGGACCCATGGCCGCGCCGTGAATCTGAAAAAAGTTGTCATCTTCAAAAAAATAATTTGTAATTATTTGTAATTAATTTGTACGGCCTCAACTATGCAATCAGTAGCTGGAAATTTGACTGTTCTAACCTCTCATGCTTCTATAACAGCATTAATTCCCAAATTGTTCTCAAGGTTGGGAAACATGGCAACAACGTCCCGTGAAACTAAATATATTTTGTAACGTTTCGCTAATTACACTGGAGTATGTTCACTATATATGGTTCGTGTTAACTGTAGAAGTGTTTTAGGCGTAAATCCCTAAGGGGCTAGTAGGCTATTTAAGAATTTGTAAGTTATGCAAGAGCCACTCGAAGGCATCTCTTTCAACTTTGCTTTTGCTGTTATGTCGTCGGATACTGAACGAGCGAGCGTTCCCGCTTCGATCGCGCAATCCTTCACTAAGGGAGATCCTTTTCATGAGACTGCTTCACGAACATTGTTTCCTCGTCTTTTGGACGTTAAGTTTGATCGGAAGTTCGCTGCATTCAAACGCGATCTCGACGAGAAACAAGCTGCCACTCAGTCTCAAGTGTAGAGGCTAAAAACGGTGTCCAAGGATTCGAGTTCTTTTAACTCTAAAGTACAATACGAGTTCAGCAACTCTCTGCTGGATGCAACAGACGGGACCAGCAAGACCATCTCAAAAGGAAACCTTTCAGCAGCCAAGTTATTTCGTTCCGCGGACAAGAACCCCGCTGCTTGGGCAGCAGTGCAAGTACGAATCGGACAAACTCGCCGAAGATTCAGAGGAAGAGAAAAGCTCTTACCAGCCGAAATACGAACGCTAGCTAAGATCCGGGAGAAAAAGCGGAAAAATGCGTCTAGCTGGCCAACTCTACAGCTACCCGCTCTACATCTACTGAAGGTCCATCCACTCATGGCCTGTCCAATTATTTTTCTTCTAATCAGCCTTTTTGTTTTTTTCGCATGCAGTCCTTTCGTGGACGTCAGCCTCAACTAGCAGACAAGAGTTTCAGATGCGGCCAAAGAAGCCACTGAGCAAATCCATCTTCCTACCCAAGCCGTTTTAGAGGAGCCGCTGCAGCCCCTCCAAGCAGTAAAAATACATACTTATGGCAAATACCAAGCTGCATTGAAGAGAATGGGATAAGATGAGTATATAATTTATTCAATTTAATCAAATGATTGGGAGACTTTGACCCAGTTGAACTTATTGATAATTTTGTTGAACCATGTGATTCAAGGTTTTTGGAAGTCTTGAAAAGACAATTTTCTCTAAGGGGCTGAAAATTTTCTGTAGCTGTTCATTCATCGTTCGCGTAAATTTTGGATATGTCAATTGCGTCCATTACTTTTGACTTTGTCATGGCAACCGCAAACTTCTTATAGGTCTAGACAAAGATCAACTTTTTTGACATACTTCTGTATTTTTTTTTTCAGCTTTGTTCATCATTTTGCTGAATTTCACCAAATTGTACATTTCATAAGCATTCTGGCTTCATAAGCATTCTAGATAATTTGTTGACTTTTTTAAGAAAATAGTAAAATCCAAGATGGCGGGTCAAATGACGTCATGCGACGTCACAGCCAAAAATTCTGGCATTATTTTATAGAGCAGGCTCAGGGTTTTCTATTTAATGAATGTAAATTTATTTTCTGTGCCTTAATAGAACGAAAACCCAAGGAGGGGGTTTCATCCTCCTTGTACCACGATGGGAGTATTAGTCCGAGGGTTAACGATTGTACTAGCCCTGATGACTGAATGAGTGAATAAAAGACTGATTATCAGGACGGAACGCATTATATTTAAGTTAAAGGCAACCTTAAGGTTAATGTAGAGTTTTCAAATCATATAGGTGCTTCTTGCTTTATTCGCGATACTATTTTTGATGGGTATCAGATTCTCTTTATTTACATTCTACCCTTAGCTCAGTTTTCTAATAATCACTCAGCCATCCAGTCCAGTACAGTGATTTGTCGAGCAGGCTATTTCTGATCTTCTGGCCACAGGTTCAGTGGTCGAGTGCGCGTGTGCTCCTGCTGTTGTTAACCCGTTGTCAGTTTCCATACAGTTGGAGTTCTGGAAGAACAATGTTTCTTATCTCAATTCCAGTGTTTTGCAGACGTTGCTCGCAGACTATCTCGTATTGTATACTCGGATGTTAGCGCTATTGGATTGGCTGCTTTCATTGCCATTGGTAACATGCCTGTTTTTGCGCAAAAACTGAGATTCTATGTAGACGTATACCAGATTTAGTACCACGTGGAGAGAACTCCACTGTGTTCGTTTTGCTTTGAAAAGTTTGCCCATCTTCTTTCAGGGTGCTCTGTTAAGTGGTTTACAGACAACCAAACTGTACCTTTTATCGTCGATTCTGGTAGTATGAAACTGTGTTCGCTTCAACTCGCTGGTGATATATTTGATACCGCCAAGAAAGTAATATCAAAATCGAGGCTGAGTTGATACCTCGTTCAGCTGATTACTTATGCAAGATCGTCGGTTGATGACTGGTCAGTTAAAAATAGCTATTTTCATGAAGTAACCTCTTATTTGGGTCCCTGTTCAATTGATTACTTTCCCAGTTAAAAAAAAAAAAAATTCAAGTTTTCCCAGTTTCTATTCCAATATTCCCTAGCATTTAGTTGGCTAGGAGAAACCTGTTGGCTAGTGCCACCTGTTTTCGTTAGTTAAAAATGTCTTCCGCCACATATGTTTTTGTTAATAGAACTGGTTACTCTTTATTGGCCTTTCAGCTCCCTTTTGGCCTTTAATTTTTTGGTGAATCGTAGGTGGGGTTTCAGATCTTTTGTTATTGATTTTCTCTTGAGAACGGTAAAGATGTTTATCTCCATGGGGCAAATAATAGTTCCCTTTTGGCTCGGAGAATTTTAGTAGCTTGTCGGCGCTGTACAGTCCAATGTCCAGTAGAATCTGTCTATGGAGAAGTCATGCCGCGCGGTCACGATTAAGCTGTTTTAGGCCGTTGGGCCTTGTCATCTTTGTGCGGGACTGCCCGTTTATCATGTGTTGATCTTAAATGATTGTACTGTTTTAGGCCATTGGGCCATGTAATTTTTGTGCGGGACTGCCCGTTTGTCGTGGGTTGATCTTAGGCGATTGCACTGTTTTAGGCCGTTGGACCATGTCATCTTTGTGCGGGACTGCCCGTTTATCACGTGTTGATCTTAGGTGATTACACTGTTTTAGCCCGTTGAGCCATGCCGTTTTTGTGCAGGACTGCCAGTATATAGTGTGCTGAATGCAAGATTTAGGCCTCTGGGCCTTCCTTATGTTTTGATCTGCGTGTTGTTGCATTTTTGTTTTTTCTAATTGTTCTCACATTTCTTTTGTTATCTTTCAAGTCTTCAAAGGGATGAGTGTTTACTTCAAAGGTTGCCCACTCAAGAGATCCAGACGGCTTCGCAAGTCGACGGAAGGTCTTCCCTTGCGTCCCTCTAAAGCAAAGGCCCCTTTAACAACAGAGCGTTATTCAAGTGACTTTCAAACATTTAGAGAGTGGTCTTCGCGCTTTGAGGAAGTCGCTTGTTTGCCGTCTGATGAGACGTCAGTTGCTCCTTATTTGGAGTATTTTGCTGCAGCAGAGTTCCCTCTACTCCACACTTGAGTCTGCCTGTTATGGCATAAATTGGCACACCATCGGTATGGCTTTCCGATTTGCGATTTGACTTGAAGTGTTCTCGAGGCGGCTAAAATTGAGCTTGCAAAACCTGTTTCCATAAAAAGGGGGGCGCTGTTACTCCCGAGATGATTTTGAGGATATATAATAGGTTTGCGGACCCCCAGGCTAATCCTTCTAATCTTCGCTTAGCTGCAATTTGCGTGACGGCCTAACGGCTTTTCTCCGCCGCAACGAGTTAGCTAGCCTTCGTTGTTGTGACGTTAGTTTTTGCGATGCATTTGTCAGAATTTATACATGTGAGAGCAAAACAGATGTTTATTATATGTAATTTTTAGTTTTAATTTTATGAATTTATTTTCTCGAAGATATAGCATATTTTGCTCTCAAAAAATTCGTAGTAAAATAAAGTTTTAGACTTGGCATGCGTGTGCGGAACTAGGATATCTTATACACTTGTTTGATCTACATAGCTTAAGAACAGGGGCCGCTAAGGAGCAGGCATCAGCAATCTACACTTTTATGTCACGGCAGATGGAAGACTGATCGAGCCAAGGACGGCTAGCTTCCTGCGGCTATATTAAGATAAGTTAGAATCTTTACTTTCAGTGTCTTGAAGTTTGCACACTTAGATTCCTTTGTTCTCTTTCTGTATTTTCGAAAGCGGGCATCAATAAACGAGATGCCCGCCCTTGATGCTGTGTTTGTGTTTATTAAGATTAGTTACAAAATATTTTATAATCGTTTCAGGGTGATTAGAGTATAAATATATTTTGTAACGTTTCGCTAATTACACTGGAGTATGTTCACTATATATGGTTCGTGTTAACTGTAGAAGTGTTTTAGGCGTAAATCCCTAAGGGGCTAGTAGGCTATTTAAGAATTTGTAAGTTATGCAAGAGCCACTCGAAGGCATCTCTTTCAACTTTGCTTTTTAATTTTTCTGTTTATTCACTGCTGTATTTTCTTTATGATGATGTAACGCTCGCTGTATCCTACATCAATAAACGAGATGCCCGCCCCTGATGCTGTGTTTGTGTTTATTAAGATTAGTTACAAAATATTTTATAATCGTTTCAGGGTGATTAGAGTATAAAAGACTGTCCTCGGGAAAGGGGCCTGTTTTGTTGAGTTCCCCGATTCTCTGCAGAAAATGCGTGGTATCCTTGACAAACGATGGCAAATTCCATATCAACTGAGTGTCTCCAATATAAATGTAACTAATACTTTTGTATTTAGTTTATGTACTTCAGGAGTCCATTCTATAGTACACAGTTTCTAGCTGCCAGAGTTTCAGGAACTGATGTAGGACTGAACGTAGAGATGAGATGACATTTTCTGTTGGCAGGACTAAGTAACCGTACAGTATATGGGAACCTGATCCATAATACTACTCTTACATACATGGAGCTATTAGGATATCGTTACAATAATATCATTTTCTTTGGTTGGCTGCTTAGCAGTCCACCAAAAGCAACATGCCTTCAATATCTCCCAGGAGGTAGTGAACAGTTGGATATTATGAAGTATGATTCATTGAATTCTAAGGAAGACAACGACCATTTTTCCTTTAGTACTTTGAAACAGTTACCACATATTACAAACTGAAGACGAGGAAGGTTCAATTGGAAATTGACCCCCTTAAAGATCAGGAGAGTGAAGGTGTGTTTCCTGTGCGCTGAAACATTCATTTTGAAAAAAACTGATCTCTAAGGCAGCCCTCTCAAAACCAATTCTAGCTTTGAATAGTATAGATTTCTATGCCAACACTGGAATTCTGAGATGTTCATTGGACACGTGACTTTGATCAACGTTGAATACCAATGGGCCAGATAACTTCAAAATATAATTTTACAACAACACAAATTTATACATTGTCTTATGTACAAAATTTTCCTTTTTGATTTTATTTTCCTCCGTCTCGTATTCATCTATCAAAATATGCAACAAGGAAAATCAACATAAACCACAACATGTTCCCTCATAATTTGACAATCCAAATATCGGAAGCTGATAGCCAAAATGGGTACTTCCCTTGCACGACATGTTTTTATATTAATTTATTCCCCAGTCATCCTACACTGACACTATTAATTCATAACCTAGTTGTATCTGGGTGTCTACTACATTAGAATGACACAAAGACGTTACCAACACTAACACTTTTCTTTTACCATTTTGGTTGCAGTGGAAACTCCAGTTGTGGACAATTACAAACTATATTTCCAGGGAAGCACCTCACAAACAGAATTTTTGTAATTTTTTCTTAACAATATTCATTATAAATCAAGGCCTGCCATGAGACCTTTGTGAAATTAATAATAAAATTGATGGAACTGTTGCATATTAGACTCCATGTGCTAGGGTTCACTTGTTATCAACTCCCAAAATTCCCCAACAAAACATTTTCACTAAAAACAAATAAATCTGGCAAAAATCAAAGCCTCACAAAAGTTCAAGATGACTACACATCAAATCCACAAAAACCATATTACCTCAACTACTAATACAACCAAGTACTCTCCCTGTAGGAGGGGAAGAATTCAAGTCTTGAAGATACCTTGACGATAATTAATGCGCTTCAGTTCTATGGTCATTTGTTCAGGAAAATTTCCAACATGACTGAAATAATAGACAATTAGTTCAACAAAATAATGATTGAGTATGTTACTGTTATTTTAGATTTTTATCTTGTCATTTGCATGAACAGAATTCTGTTCTTTGGTTATTACAACCCTGAGAATACTCAGTTAAACTTTGCATAAAGCAAATAACATTATGTTTATCTTGTTTACAACATTATGTTTGTGTTATTTACTCAACATTAACCCACATTCCAATGCAAAAAGTAAACGTGACTCAATACGTCATGAATAATTAGTAAACAAAGTTCATTGTAACTCTAATAACTTGTTGAAAGGTTCCAGCTAAGAACATCCTAAGGCCATAGTTACCAAAGGGGGGAGGGGAGGGGGAGAAGTGGACTGAGAACCAATCACATTCAAGCACTTTGCTAGCATACAATTATGAGGATATGATATATTGACCACATGAACTATAATCTAGCAACAATTTGCAGAAATCTCTCCTGGTGCAAAAAGTAACTTGGATGTTCCTGCTTTTACACCTTCCAACTGAAAATGTTTGGCAAAGTAAAGTTATGTAAACACATTATTTATAAGGTGATCTCTCACCAATACTCCAGCATTATTATGAAGGTGAGCTGGTACCTCAATCACCAAGTCTGGTTCACGAGGAGGTTGCTCTATATAATCAGAAAGTGGTGTTTTGTCAAATATATACACATATTGTGCAGCACAGATGCCCCACCAGATACATCGAGGCATCAGAATCTGGACTTCCATAGGCTAAAGGCCCTCTCGATGGTTTTTCTTAGTTTTTGTATGAGCCTTTTGATATCTCCTTTGAGGTCCAGTGGAAACATCATCAGGCCTGAAAGGGGTCAATAAATATGGCTGGATCCCATAGCCACGATCCCCAAGCGGGCAACCATTCTGTCCACCCCCATCTTCAAGGTGTGCATGGACCATACTGCCCTTGAATACTGCTGAATCGTGAACAGATCCCTGCCATCTGCACACAAAGTTAGTGGCTGGGCAGTGAGGAAAGTTCTCTCCCGAGCATGCAAGTATGTCCAAAAAATGTTCATACAAATTCCAGTTCCACTTTGGCTACTGTTGAAAATCAGCAAAGAGTTTGTGAACTGTTAAAGGAAAACATCATTCGACCGTATCATCATCTAGAGGAAAGTTCCAAGTTCTCAGAAACCTTGCAAGTAACAGACTCACGACAGTATTGCCAATGAGGCCTACCTTTTCTTCTTAAATCTTGAACAGAGGAGAGTGGATTTGTTGAACATGCACATTTTGAAGAGGGCATGTGAAGGGATGGTGGAAGCAGCTGTCAATTCTGTATCTAAAGATAAAGAATTGAAATCAACTTGGTTAAAGTGTTTCCAAGACGATGCCACTAAAGACAAGGTAATGGACATATATTTCATGCATTAGATAAAAGGCTCACTAACTTGATTATTGGTACATCACTGAAAGTTTGATATTGTCGATTTTAATTGTTACCAGAAAATCTAAATATCTTATAATAAATTCTGAATACAATATTACTTGGTTAAGTTTACCAATGTAATGAACAAAAAATTAAGAAAAAAAGGCACATCCATTGCTTTATAACCTGACCTGATCTGATGGGTTAAGAATTTGTTGCCTTTTCACTGGTCAAGCCCTTACTGGACAGCTGCTTGTCCACTGACCACAAATCTGAAGGCTCAATAGTGTTTTAGCAAGCCACTGAATTTCTGAGGTTCATTTTGTATAGAAGGTACTTTAACTTTACAAAAGTTATTTAATATGAAACCAAAGAATGGGGCCTTGCTTCTAAGGAAAAAGGAAACATATAATGAGAGTTGATTAAAAATAGGAACTTTGTTAAAAAAGAAAAAACTAATTGGAACCTCTCTCTTTGCACAGGAACTGATAGAGAGACTTTTCGATGGCATACTAGTGTATTACATCAACATGGGGGCTTCCCAATTTTTAAGAGACTTCAGGAGAGCAGCACTGGTAAAAAAGGGTGCAGAACTTTGCAAAAGAGTTCTTCAAAGGAAAGAAAATACGAGAGAGTAGACAGACAGTGTATCCTACAGTGTAAGACAACAAGTTTTGTTTTTATTTAATATTGAAATGAACTGAAAAATCAGTCCTGATAGTCTGCCATTTATTACTATTTGACAATTATATTATACTGCAGATCATTATTGAAGCCCTCCTAAAATGAACATATTTATATTGTAATGATCTATTGTTCCCAACAATTGTCTTAATTTCTAAACTAACAATACACCAACAATTAAATTGTTTAGGGATGTCATACAGTACATGTATTGATTTCATTACACTCAAGCTTCATGAATTCTCCCCTGATCACTGTTAAGTTCCCATTAGATTGACAATATTAATATTATAAATTTTATATTATTTTACACTTTGAGCTGGCTTTTTTAAGGACATTCTGAACGATAAAAGTGAAAACAAGATGGTGTCACACGGTCGTCTGGTTGCCTTTATTCATCAGCATCGAAGCAGTGGCCCGCTGAGCAGAGTCTACCTCAAAACTTAATTGATAGCCCTATGCCAAGCGTATGGTCTCAGAGTGTCTTCACGATCAACAAAGACAGTGATAGGGGAAGCCCTACTGAATGCTATTGTAGAGAATAACTGCATTCCATTCTCAGTCCAGGTAGATGACAGACAATTCAGGGTTGTAGGGAACTCTAATTCAGATGGTCACATCAGGATACGCTTATCGAGAGGCATTCTAATTATATATTTTATTATACCAATATTTTAATATACAGCTGTACCTGAGAATCTCACTGATTTGCATGTTTAGTCGCATGTAAAAAAAATTAGAATTCATTATTGTCAGTAATTGCAAAATCACCTCGACTACACAAGGCCGGGAAAACAGGTCATGTGACTTTAGTTTTAAAAGGAAAATTCATCATGTAACGACATTCGAAGCCAAGTCATCAACAGTTGTAAGCGTAAGCATCAACATAGCGATCAAAGGGATCTGACACTCAGGAACACAAATTGTAAGTTTCGAAATCCTTTGTTGCTTCGATTTAGAATGTTGTAAATAGTAATTTATCTCGTAATTATTTCAGTTTCAGTTGACTACGATGTAACCACGGACGCAACGAACTGTGTAAGCTCTACTTCAAATAAATCTGACAAATTTTGATCCCTGGTGGGCTAATCTTCAAAATATGTAGCACCTTCAACCTTAGGATAGAGGGCCACTGGTTTGTCAGTTTTTCACTGTTATGTGTTACCCTCTGTAAACAAAGTTGTTACTTACTTACTTACTATAGAAGCAAATCAGTCAAAATTTGTCATCAAAGATTACGCCGAATCGTGAAATTATCGACAACCGCCGAACTTCGTACCACAAGGTCAAGTTGAGCCGTCACTGATTAACGGAATCGTCGTGCATGCTCTCGAATTACACCGGATCTTCATCAAGATTACGCTGAACTGTCTTTGCTAAGGACAAGTAAGAATATCTGATTTGTTTGACATTTTCATTTCATTTTCATCTTCGTTGCTGGATTACCACATCAAGGACGACGACCTTGCTGGTAGTAACACCGCATGTAAACGAAGCTGGAGCTAAAGCCTAAATAAGTTGAATTCTTCTCAAAATGCCGCCTAAAGTAGACATCAAAACCCTCACAGGAAAGATGGAAAATGCTGGCAAAATCCTGTACGAGTTAATAGAAGAATTTGAAATCATTTTCTCAGTAAAACCAGAAGTAAAAACACTTGAAACAGCTTTTAATCAAGTGGAGACAAGATACAGGCTTATCAAAAAGCAGCAAGAAACCATTTTAGACAAACTGGTTGATGATAGCACTGAGACTGACGAGGAACTCTTGTTAACAACCAAGAAACTTGGAGACAAAGTCAAGGCTGACTTTCTTCAAATTGCTTTGAAATTTGCTGCCTATCAAAAGGAACAGAATTCCTCTGAAACTTCCAAAAGCTCTGTAACCTTGGAAGCTTTGACATCATCAATATCGTAAATGCCAACAGCAGTGGCAAAAATGGCAGACACCCTAGGATCAAAACCAAATTTAAGTGGTCTACGACGATTGCCAGTACCAACATGGGATAGAGGTCGCAGATCTTATGCCACCTGGAAAAAGGAATTCAGTCATTGGATGACGAAATATGGCCAAGATAAAGACGAACAATTGCACCGTTTCCGAAATGCGATCCCACAAGGATCGTGGTGGACTGACCAGGTGAAAACCTGCAAAACCATTGATAGCCCAAGGAAAATCTTGGATACCGAGTTCGCTGACAGGCGAAAAACTAATGGATGAATGGCTATCTGAAATAAACAATCTCAGCCCAGCCAAATGAGATTCCAAGTCCTTTACACACTTCGCCACAACAATAGCTTGTTACATAAACGATGTGGAAGACAATGGGTGTCCTGTGCTAGAGTCCTCAGAAGCACTGTTCCTTATGTCCCAACTTTTGTCCAAACTTTATCCAAAGGACAATTCAAATTTTGGCAAAGAGATGAAAAGAGAAGGGAATGACGAAACCGTCAGCAACCTCATTGCCTGGTTACAGCAGGAAGCAAGTATTCCCTCTCGAGACAAAACCAGCACTTCCTCTGAGGGAAGAAATGAAGGTCGCCGAGACAAAGGTCCCAAAAAGACAGAAAATAACGCCACTAACAGCGAAGAAACTGATGATGAAACGTGTCCACTTGACTTTAAACCCAAACATCACCTGGCTGCCTGTCCTAAGTTCCAGAATTTAAAAGTCAATCAAAAGTGGGAGATTGTTAAGGTACATTGGCAATGTCGCAAGTGTCTGAAAGCGCATCACACAAACGATTGCAAAAAACCTGATGGTTCAACCTGCGACAAATGCAGAAAAAACCACCACCGGTCTCTACACAATGAAAAGGCTGGTGACACAAACACAAGTTTGAATCCAAAAGCAGCACATTTCCAAAGTCAATTCCAAGGACCATCTGCTACATGGAACGGCAACATCGAAGGAAATACTGTGTACCAGAAAAGCAAGTTAAAACCCGTTACTGGTTTGTGCCCTGCACTAAATGTTAAAGTCATGACCAGAAATGGAAACTTTGTCAAGGTCTTTGCAATGCTGGACTCTGGATCGAATACTAGCCTACTCTCCAAAAATGCCGCTAGACGACTCGGCTTAAGTGGATCAGCAATGCATCTCACTATGAATCTGGCTGGTGGGAAGAAAAAGAGCGAACCTTCACAGATAATCGATATCACAGTTGCCTCACTTACTGACGAGGATATTTGGAAGACCCTTCAGGTGTACACTGTTACAAGACCTTGCAGTAGTGCCAAAACAATTTCTAAGGAGCAAGTGGGACATTACACCCATCTGAAGAACGTTTCAGATAAGCTACATCTTTCGGGCCGTGCCATAGATCTCCTAACAGTACAGACTTCGTAGAAGCCTTCGTTGATATCCACACAGCGTCTGGAGAACCAGGAGAACCTTGGATGGTACGTTTTGGGACAGTTCGAGTCAAACAGCTCTGCCACATCTGAAATTCAGTCTATAGAGGTCGGGACAGTAAGTGCCGTGGAGGATATCGAGACTTCTTCACCAAGACCTCCTTGGCGTCAGACCAACCAAACTCTGTACGTACAGTGAAAACGTGTCATGTGAAAGCAAGTTCATGAAGTCCCTTGCAGCTTCAACTACTTAAGTCGACGGGAGAATACAAGTGAAGATGCCCTGGAAAGAAGGAGGACCTCCCAAACGAAGTAACTACGACATTGCTCTGAAAAGGATGTTTTTGGCTGAAAAGTCGTTCCGGAAATAGGGTTACTTCAAAGTTGTTGACGAGGAAGTTCAAAAGTTACTAGAGCAGAACTTTGTGACCAACGTTCCACCTGAACAAATCGACCATGGTAAACCAGAATGGTACCTACCACTATAAGCCGTGTTCACGCCAGAAAGGACGACAAAAGTTCGACTTGTCTATGACTCATCTTCAAAAGGTCACGATGGTTTGTCCCTTAACGATCATCTTGAGAAAGGTCCTACCTTCATCAATAGTCTCCTCGATGTACTGGCAGCATGGCGATGGAACGAAGTAGCATTCACTGGCGATGTCCGCAAGATGTTCAATCAAGTATTGGTGCATCCAGATGACCAAGTTTATCACAGATTTCTGTGGAGGAGTAAGACAACTGATTCACCAACTGTATATCAATGGCTCAGATTGAACTTTCCGGAAGCCGCAAAGGAAGTTCAAGACCATGTGTACGTGGATGATATTGGTGGGTCCAGAGAAACTAAATCAAAAGCAAAACAGATTACCAATGACATTGACACTATCCTCAAGAAAGGTCACTTCCACATCAAAGCTTGGCATTCCAATCAGGCAGGAATTGACCAATCCAACGGTGAAAGATACACAGACCTACTTGGTCTAAGATGGGATAAACAGGCAGACAAGTTTACCTTGAAAAAGAATGAGCTTGGCCACTTGGATGTCCTGACAAAGAGACGTTACCTAGGTCTTGTTGGTCAATTCTGGGATCCCATTGGTCTCAGGCTGCCTGTAGCAATCAAGTTCAGAATCGACCTACAAGACTTGTGGAGCTCTGGGTATGACTGGGACGAGATCCTGCCAGCAAGCGTTCAAAGCAAGTGGAAGGAAAATGTGCAAACCATGAATCATCTTCTAGCGTTTGAATTCAACCAAAAGTTGAATTCAAGTCATGCAGTTGGGGTACCGCAAGTCCATGGATTCTGTGATGGAGGCAAGAAAGCATACAGCGCAGTCATTTTCCTCCATTGGGAGTTAATGAATGTTAATGAAAACGAAAACAGTCCCAAGACTGGAACTCATGGGTTGTTTAACAGTTACAAGGATGTACGACACTTGCAGAACGTCACTGCAGTTCGCAAACATCCAAGATTGCAAAAGAATCTTCTGGGTGGACTTCTCTACTGTCTTGTCGTGGATAAAGACCCCATCACAAAAGTTTAAGCCTTTCTTATCGGCGAGAGTAGCAGAGATACAAGAAACTGTTGGAGTTGATGACTTCTGCTACATAAGGTCAAAGAGTAATCCCGCCGACACACTCACAAGAGAAACCGAACTATCACAACTTACAGATTGGCTAGAGGGACCATCTTTCCTCCAATTGCCCAAAGCCAAATGGCCCAGTTTTCGAGCTGAAGACCAAAGTACTCGTGTAGAAGAAGTTGAAGTCTTGAAGGAAATGAAAACCTCAGAGAAGGCTGACACATCTGAGAAGCATGAAACAGCCATAGCAAATGTTAATGCTGTGAAACACGAAGCTACCACAGCAGAAGCTAATGCCAAACTAGGAGAAGATAACACCATTCTTCACCATTTACTGAAGACCTGTTCAACACTCCCGAAGATACGGAGAACACTCACTTACGTTCGCCGTTTCGCCCAAAATGCTAGAAAGAAGAATGCAAAGACAGGCCCTATCACTGTTCAAGAATTGAAAGAGTCTCAGAATCAACTGTTCAAGTGGAGCCAACTACACTTAGATTCATCCATCATTGACAAGAAGTTGATTCCAAGCCTGGACGAAGACAGTCTAATTCGAGCTCATGGACGTCTCGAAGATGCCAGATCGTCCCCACCAGAAATGAGAAAACCAGTAATCCTACCACACGACCATCTACTTGTCAAGCTGCTGCTGCGTCATCTGCACACCAGGCGTGCAGTGTGGCTACAAGAGCTTAATTCATGAAGCCAGAAGAAAGTACTGGATAATAGGAGTTTGCAGCATGTCCAAAGTCTCACTGCAAAGTGCACCACCTGCAGGAAACTTCGGAAGAAACTGCTGGACCAGCTAATGGGGCAGATCCCCTCCTTACAAGTGGCAGCAGGTTTTCCCCCTTTTTCCAACACCGCCATTGACATGTTTGGACCCTTGCATATAAAGCTTAATCGGAAGATTCTGAAGAAGCTCAAGTCGTAATATTCACCTGCATGACAACAAGAGCAGTTCACTTAGAACTTGTCAATGACAAAACATCTGATGCCTTTTTGATGGCGTTCCGTCGTTTCACGAGCTTGTGTGGTCACCCAAGTGTTTGTTAGTCTGACTGTGGTACAAACTTTGTCAGTGAAAGAAATTATGCGGAACTGGAACATTCCCAAGATTCAAAGTGTTCTATCCAAGGATTTCCGTAGTGATTTCAAATGGCTATGGAATATACCTCATGCAAGCCATCAAAATGGTGTCGTGGAAACTCTCATCAAGTCTGTCAGACAAGGTCTCGATGCTATCTACAAGAGTCAAGCCTTTACCAAAGAGCAACAGAGAACATTTCTGTTGGAGACAACCTAAATCATCAATGGATGTCCTCTGTATCCAAGTTCTAATGATATCTGGAAAGGTCCACCCATCACACCAAACGATATTCTCATGGGTCATCATCTCCCACTCCCTCAACCAGAATCTGAGGAAAGGGTAAACCCCAGACATCTAAGAAGTACCCAAGATCGAGTGAATGAATTCTGGAAATGCTGGATGAGATACTTTGCACCAAATCTGTTACCATGAAACAAGTGGTTCTGAACTAGAGAAAATGTTGAGGTTGATGATTTAGTTTTGGAGTTGGACCCGAATCAGGAAAGATCACAATGGAAGCTGGCTCGTGTCGTTGCCACATATCCAGGAAACGATGGCCTGGTCAGAAAGGCGAGAATCAAGACCCAGAGTAGTGAATATGACAGACCAATCCACAAGTTGTCAATTAAGCCTATTCAGAGAAACAACACTAATGCTATTTTCTCATGCTACTCATCATTGAACACTATCACCTCGTAGTCATTGCTCAATTAGAACTAATCAATTAGACCTAATTTCCGCACTGGGGAGGAGTGATTTGGATGTTCAGTTGCACATAAAAAGAATTAGAATTCATTATCGTTGGTAATTGCAAAATCGCCTCGACTACGCAAGGTGGGAAAAACAGGTCATGTGAATTAAGTTTAAAAGGAAAAATTCATCATGTAACGACATTCGAAGCCAAGTCATCAACATTCGTAAGCGTAAGCATCAAGATGGTGCTCAAAGGGTTTTGACACTTGTAAGTTCTGAAATCGTTTGTCGCTTCGATTTAGAATGTTGTCAATAGTAATTTATCTCATAATTATTTCAATTTCAGTTGACTACGATGTAACCACGGACGCAATGAGCCGTGTAAACTCTAGTTCAAATAAATCTGACAACTTTTGATCCCTGGTGGGCTAATCTTCAAAATAAGTAGCACCTTCAACCACAGGAGCAAATCACTCACAAACTAAATTCAATCCTGTGACTACTAATTCAATCCTTTGCAAAATGAGAATTCTTAAGTTATGGTGTATATTTGTAACAAACAAATACAACTGCCTTTTAATTCTAGATAGAAATAAGCATATATTAAGGCTGTAATAAGAATTCTACTGGTCATACACACCCTACACACAGGTGTGCTTCAGTAGTTATATATAAGGCGGGCTAATAAACAAACTACTGGTATTTACAACAACTTTAATTTTTGTATTTTCATGTGAAAGAATTGCCATGCCTATGGGAACCTTAAGCTACAGCCAGGGAAGAAGCAAATGCATCAATTTGTTCAAAAATTCCAAAGGAAAAAAAATATTATCCTGCAAGGGCTGAGATTTCACATTTCAGATAATCTAACATTATTAAATCATGTTATCACAGCCATATAACTGCCCTTCAACATAGTGAATTGATCCTTAGCCAAAAAAAGGCCTGTTACAACACGAACTAAAAAATTTTCTGCACCTATCAGCATGACTCTACTTAGCCCCCAGAGATTAAGTGTTTTTTTAACTTGGAAGTGATGGCCTCTGATCTATACAGGTACTGTTACAAAATGCATTACGTTTAGGGCTAATTGTGGTTTGCCTCAGCCTAATTGAATTTGGTGAAGACTGTTGCTGTAAGAAAGTAGGATTGTCATTTTGACCGTTACATGAATAAATTTGACAGAAGTGGTTCTCCACACAGTTTTAATTCACAATGGAAGGTTTAATTCCTGAGCTGAGAAACCTGCATAATTTGTAGTGGACCAGTGACTGGAAACCAAGGCACATGGATTGTAAATCAAACCATAATTTGCTTGAGATAAATTCTTTGTTGTTTTCTCCAGTGCTTTCTTCCCAGTGACACATCCAACTATAAAAGTTGTTAAGCTTCTCCAGTCTTGAATCATTTGTAAAGTCCTGTCATTAATCATTAAATCCTGTCATTAAATAGGTTGACAAGTTCACAAGTGTGCCCTAAAAGAGATCTAACAGAATCCAGGGCAGACTCATCTTCTCCAGTACTGGTTGTAATATGTTCCTGGTATTTCTGTGATATAAGTGAAAAGAGCTAATGTACTGTAATATTATTTGGTTTGCATAAATATAAAAATGTTACTCAAAAGTGGACTAAAAGCAGGATAAATATAACACTTTTTTACTGAATTTTGAACATGTTCTAATAGTATAACATATCAATGGACTTAGCTGTAAAATTGCATATAACTGATGCATGAAATATGCTTATTTGTACCATAAATATTAGACTGTTGATTATGAAAAGATGAAATAACAATTGACAGCAGCAAGATTAAATTAACGGCAGGGCTAAACAAGTGGAATTATCGCTAGACAATTAGAAAAAAACTACATGCAATTCACTTTAATAATCAAATTATCATTAATTGTAGTAATAGAATTAGCAGTGATTTTGTACCTACATGAGAAATAGCATCTTGGAGTCAAGCACATCTTCTGCAAGCTTATTCCTCATTTTACTGGCTGGGTCAAGCTCAAAATGCTGTAATGTGAGGTTTTTGTGCAGTGGGAGGGAGAAACTTTCCTGGTCCCAGTTAAATGCACTTTTGAATTGATCCCAAGTGATTTGTTGTCCGTTAACTTTTAAACACCTCGGCTGGCCTCTCTGGTTGCTTTTTTCAATATTATTCCTTATTTTCTTGATGTTATGCTGATAAGAAGATTAAATAATCAATAGATTAAGCTTAATAATTTAATTAATATTACACTTTTGGTATAGTTATATAATTCCAACAGTTACTATATCTAAGACTCCCAAACATATTGCAATTCAGTTCTCCACAACACTGGGATGGATTGGACCAGGATCGAAAGTCCATAAAATGTCTGCTTAGGAGTATTAATGCTATTGGTATTTAAGCAACAGTGTAGCCACATTATGACTTAAGAGTGTTTTGATTTTCTAACATAATGTCTGATTATTGGCTACAGTTGTTCAGAATCTTGACTTTGTAAAAACCACAAATTTCCTGTCATGTTAACTGAAAATTCCAGTGATCAGTCTAATTTTTCTGTTGTCTGACTTTCTGGAGATATATGTACAGCCAACAATATGTTATCCAGAAGCTAATTTTTTACTCAAGAAGCATCTAGATAACACATTGTTAGTTGTATGTGCATGTGTAACAAAATTAGAGATGACCATAATTGAAGGCTGATTAATGAGGCAGGGTAAAGGAAATATTTACTTTTTAAAACATTCAAAATACCTTTGGATCCATCATCAAAATCATTGACCCTCCAGTGTAGAAGTTCCTTGCTACAAATTTGGTCTCAACTGGGTTTTTGTCCTTGTAGTGCAGTTTTATGAACTGCCTGTCACATTCTGCCCCATCTAAGATGCACCAGTATACCCTACAAAAAGCCATGCATGAACATGTGTCTTATTTCATTGGTAATTGTATATTATAACAGTACTATTTTTTATTTTTTGTTCATAGATTTAAGGTTGCAATAACTTGCATGGAAGTGTCATTCTCTGAAGTAAGTTTTATGTAAACCCTCTAAGTATAGAAATTCTTAGGTAATCAACTGAAATATAGGTTCTCATATTCCAACATCAAAATTGTCAGATTTAATGATTTATTTAATCATAAGGTTTAATTGTTATACATGTACTCACTCAAATCCAATCTCCAACATTGCCAGGACCCCATCCCAGAAACAGAAGTACAAACTGCTTGGAGTGCAATCTTTGGACAGGAATTGTGCAACAGGAAACCTAAACCCATTGTCACTGACATAAATGAACTGCAGCACAGGAGTAGCAAGTTCTGGTTCATCACCTTTTCCTACAAGCAAATTAAAGAATTTTATGCGTTTAATGACAGTAGCAGATTCCAAAATGGACATCTTTTTAAGTGTGAAATACAGCTTGGAATGTTTCTAAACTGAAAGTATTCAATAGGTACAGATGAGTATAGGTAAATTAGTCTTGCCTGATAGAGCTGTCATGAGCTCATGACCTTATCCAAGGTCAACAAAACCAACAAGCTTGTGTTTGCCACCAGTGTTGGTCATCTCTAAATTCTCCTGACAATTTTTTACCAAAGATAATGTATATTGGTCAATTACAATATACAAGATTATAGCTCTCCTATCGACTATGAGTCAGATCATGTATCTTCAGAAAATGCCCATACACCCCCATGGAAGGGACTGGAAATTCCTGAGGGTGGGGGGGGGGGGGTGGGGAGTCTCAAAGGTCAAATAACTTAAGGAAATTCATGAAGTTTTAAATAGGACTTTCCTGTGGGGCTAGGGGTCTTAGAAAAAATCCCTTCCATGAGAGATGTATGGATTATTTATGGAACAAAACATTGTGTCCAACAAACTTACGTAAATGTTACTACACAATGAAATATTTTCTAATTTAGCTGACCTAGAAAGTAATTTTTTCCTGTCTGAAAAGGTACCTGAATCTTCATTTCGTCAATGACTAAACCACCCGCATAATCTGCTTCTTTCACTCCACTTTCCTTGGCTGCATTAAGGCACCATCTCAAAACCTCTGGGTTCCAACCAACTGCCTCCTTGACTTTGTTTTTATAAAGCCTGTAAATGATATTTCCTAATATAAACTGTCACTTAAAAATAATATGGAGCAGTTTAATAGCCAGGATTCAATTATTAAAATGCATAGGAATTCATCCGATGTACATCGCCTACTGTCAACCTATTATTGGTTGAATACCATGAATCTGTGACTATCTTTCGGCACATATGATCACCACTGCATCTAAGTCAAAAACAGCTGAGTCATTTGTAGATAGTTGCTTGCTTTACGCTGCACCAAAATACTACCTTTGATTGATTGCTTACCATTGCCGATAAGCGTGTTGGCACAGTACAATCTTACAGCCGTTATCTGTTTGTCACGCAATGCTGTCACGGCATATGCTGCAGTTTGATCTATTTTGTATAGAGCACTCTCAGGATAAGTGAAACAATTTATTCATTGTTTACCTGTTCATATATATGTAATAAAACAATGATTACTTGTGAGACCTGAACTTCTGTGAAGTTATATAATAATATGTGTATATTTATATAATCGTATTCTACAGTGTACGTGGCCTTGGTCCAAATCACGTTTGTTGTACGTTCTGATATTTCAGACAACAGCTGATAAGGCTAATGCTTGTACTCACTACAACAAGTTAAAAAAATCACCATAAACAAATTATAGATCGATGAAGCAAGAACTAGCTGAAATAAAAACAGGAAATCATGAGTCTAATTCGTGAGAAAAACAGACTAAATTTAATAAGTAATTACATGAGTAAACAAACCCTGGCCATGCCATTTTATTTGGCATATTTTGTTTGTTTCGTGGCGAGGCATTGGTATGTTTGTAACAGAAAATAGAGGATTGTTTTCAATACAGTGCAAAATTATTGTCAGTAAAATACTGTAAATAAACCCCTATAGACCAGTTACCTTTTCGTTCCAATAAGGGTTTCTCTATTGTCTCTACCCCTATTAGGCGGCCACCCAAAATTTAAAAAGGGTGATGGCAGATAAGAGTCTGAAACTGAAGGTGACGAGTGATAATTCAAACACAAGTCTATCATGATTGTCTTGAATTGACTCCATGTTCACCAAGAAATTTATAACCCAATAGCAAAAAATATTCAAGGCACCAACCTTTATTAAGCAGTCAACCCCTATTATGCGGTCACCTCCCATTTCCCCGAGGGTAGCCTACTGTATTATATGTAAACCAAAAATAATTGCACAGCATGAAAAGACCTAGGTACGAGTTTAGCGTTACAGTATTACGCAGCACATGTAGGTAGCGGTGATCAAGTAAAAGATGACAACAGGGACAAAGGTTAACTATTGCTGGTTTTCAGCGTCACGCAATTCAAAATAGATCAAAATAAAAATCAAAACCAGTCAATAGATAAAGTCCAGAATCTGGGAAATGAAAGAAGGTAAATATGCAAAGACTCTCGCCAAAATTCTGGTCACAGCAATTTTTCTTATGCGAGATACGCAGAGTAATTTTTTTTCCCAAATTTATAGAGATTTGTATGGAGACGCCATGCTGGTTCCCATCCGTATGGGCACCAACGTGGCGGCCGGAAACCAACAGAAACATCTGTCACCGAGTTTTGCTACAAAAGCATGAATTTATCCCTCAAGGAACTCTAAAACGTTAAAATAATACTTTTTGTAAGACATGAACTGTTCAGATAGCCAAGTTCCCCGAAATAAGTCACTTTTTTAACCATCATGACAGCTCTCTAGGCCGTCATGTAAATGCCGCGTCACGCAAAAGCTTAGAAATTCAATTGTAGTGTATCACAAAACCAAGAACCCATTCGCAGCGAAAATTTGTATGAATATTTGTTTTCAGCTACTCTTATACATCATTAAAGTAAAATCTCAGGAAGATCAGTAGTTTTGTAGTTCGAATTTTAGTAACGTCATGTGAAAACCAGCTATTCATTCTTTTCATTTCTTAATTTAATCTCTTCCTACTCAACAAGATTGTGTGTTCCCAGTGGTTCCAAGCCTTACGGAGCCTTACGTATTGGGATAGAAATTGTCCTACCCCTACCCCCTAAAATGGGATGACAACATTGTGTGACGAACAAACAAGGAACCGCTGCAAGCAAGGATTCAAGCAGCAATAGATCAAAGCATGATGATCAAATGTAATATTTTGGTGTAGTGCAAAGCAAGCAACTATTTACAAATGACTTAGCTGTTTGACTTAGATGCAGTGGTGATCATATGTGTCAAGAGGGTCACAGATTCATGGTATTCGACCATTAAATAAGTTGACAGTTGGCAATGTAAAGTCGGACGTTATGTAAACAAAAGCAAACTTCTGCTTTATGTGCAACGAATGGTGAGAGAAACACGTCAAATCGGCTTTGGACCTGCCTTTTACAGCAAATAAGGTTAGAACATTTCAAAATTATCAGCTCTGTGTCTGTTTCAACTTAATATAGGTCAAGTCATGTGGCACTTGCTAAAATATATGTCTAACCCGTAAACTGAAATTTGACGACGGATGGTCAAATATTTGCATTTTTAACGTACTTTGAAAAGTTCTCGTGTCGCTCACAATCATTTGCCCAAAGAAGTTTTTACAGGAATCTGTTGACCATCCTTCTGCGATTCAACCACCAGAGGCTTAATCCAGTTGAAAGTTTTGCACATGGTGAAAATTAATTATATTCACAAAGTACCTTTAAGTGAATGAAATACATGTCTTCGAAATTTAATTATTTTGCACCCAAAAAGACGACGCAACATTCCCTAAAATCAACCCAGTACACACTTAAGCATTGCCCAAAAATATTTGAGTGTTTTAAAGACAGAAGAATGATGTGGTTTTGCATGCAAGGCTCTCAAACCTGTTTAATAAAATGGTGTGTCAAATGACGATTTTAACGGAATTTGGTAATTTGCATATTTCTTTGAAATAAAAGGATATTTTGCCAAAAAAACTATCCAGAAGTTTTTGTCATGCCTTAGCCTATCTACCATAAGAATATGAGCGAAATTGAATTTTTGACCCTTGCCGAGTTATTTTCCATATTTGTGGCCAGGGACTCTTAAGTATCTTGCCAATTTTTTTTTATCTTTCTAGTAAATAGGGCACACATTAACTGTAATCAAATTGCATATGCATGCACATGATTAATTTGTGCTTTGTGAGGATGGACTGGTAAATGAGTACAAGTGATATGGTTTTGATTTAGTATGGCACTCAAAATGAAACTGTTCTTTCTATATAAAAAAAGTTTTAAGCATTGGGCAAAGATATGGTACCCCTTGTAAAATAAATAAAATTAAATTCAGGAAAACATATTTTAAACTACTTATGGTTTTTTTTTTATACACACCTTATTGAGGGTATATCAGGGTTTCGGGAGTAAAGATCCAGGCAAAGCCGCATAACTCTGTATTTGAGGCAAAAAAATATACCTTAGCATTTTTAGGAACCAAATGTATTATTGCTGTTCATGTTGATAGTTTCATGTATACACTCAAACAATGATAGAATGACCTTTAGTTGATTCTTGTATTATAGTATGTTGATACATGTATTATGTACAGAATATGTTTATATTGATACATCTATATATTATGGTTTGTTGTAACCTAAAAGAAGAGCAGGGATATGGTCGGAAAATATTTCTCTTCCCCATGTCCACCATTTATATAATGATCATTGGTTTGTTGTGAAAGAAGGACCTTTATAATCTTCTTATATGAAGAGGTTGAACCGTCGTTTATAATAGATTGAGCTGTTATAATTGATTCAATGACAATTTGTTTCCTTACTTTGGATGCGACCAGTAACCGTTTTTGCTTTTGCATTGTAGGTGTTTTTGTTGCTCCCAGAGACACGCCATCTCGGTAGGGACATTTTGGTCACCAGTATTTAAAAAAATTTGAGAAAGATCATCGTGATCTTCCTCAGCCATTTCAAGGCACTGTGAATTGAATTTCTCTCTCCAGTATCGCTCCCTTTTCTCTGCGTTTTGTCGTGCTTGCCTTTCTTTGGCAAGTTGTTGCACAACTTCACTCTTGGAGACTGAGATATCTCTTGTTTGTGTGAGGGTGAATGGAATCCCTTGCGAGCCTCCTGCGTTTAGCTCGGGAACCCAGAAGTTTAATGTTCCTGCAATTCGCACAGCAAGTGCCATCTTGGACAGTAATAACATTACAGTTATGGGAGAAAACCCTTGTTTCACCCACACTACTGTTGATGTCAGTTGCTTCCGTCAAATCAACATACTGGCCAGTGGCATAAGGAAGGGTTGTGGTTTCCCCATGTTCCAATGTTGTGCCTTTGCACAATTTCGCATTATCAACGAATGCTAGAATCAAGTTGATTCTCTGGCTTAATGGGTATCGTTCTATGTACGAGATGTCCATAAACTTCCCGATATCGTTTTCACAGCCATGAGAAATAAGGGAGTAAGAAATTCTAGAGGATGAGAGTTGAGTTATCTTGACTTCAGTGGACAATCGGTGACTGTTAAACGAACACGACTCGAAACGAAGAAATGACACATTGTTTGGGTTGTCACTCATTTTGCTCCATCCACGTCCCATTTCTAGACTACTTCCTCGAAATTGTTCGAAAGTCTCTCCTGGTAATTCAGTGACATGCATATGTTCCTTACGCCGCAAGTTAAGGTAACACGTTCGACGATCTTTATGTGGTCCTCGCCTCACCAATTTCACTTCATCTTTCCAAAGTTCTTTAATAATTCTCCCGAGCAAAACAGAGCTCAATTTGCCGACGGCATTTCCTTTCTCTTCGTATGCTCTGGATAAAATTTTGCTGGCTTCCGTTACAGTTCCCTCACAATGTTCGTAATTCCACAATACCCTAAGAGAAGAAAATTTAGTTTATCAGCTCGGAATATTTTACACAAACAAAGCAAAGGTGCATAAACGTGAAAACTTACCATGACTTCCACTTCAAAAATGATTGTATCTCCTCAGTTTCTACGGAGCTTTCGCCGTTGATTTTACGTTTCTTTGGTTTGGCAGCCATTTTGCAGAAGCGTTCGGTACGATTTTGTTAAACACGACGCTGCGCGGTTTTGATTGGGTGTTTGAGACGATGGTGCATTGTACATTCGACCTGAGGGGACCCCGGGTGTTACAAGAAGTTTGGTGGACAAATTGCGGTCTAGTACCCCTGCGAGTCTTGGTTTGCTAACATGACGAGGTTACCAAGCCAATTTCAACGGTGGTTGTGTCGCGGATCAAACGGACACGGAGCTCTTCCATCGTTTTATCTTTTCACTGGGGACACAAAGAGCCGCCTGGCGTCGCTCGCAGGGCTGCGATTGTGTGGCTAGAGAATTGAAATGAAAGATCAACCTTTGACCTTGAATTCTGCGGTGGATTTGTGGCCGTGGGTACATTTTAGCCTGGGATTTTTTACTTCGTTCGGCAGGCTGTCACAACTGAGGTGTTTCGCCTTGTCCTCTCTTTATGAAGGTAAAACTGGAATTCAAAAAAGGCGCTTAAATCAAGTTAAATCGGAAAAATAACCACACCAGGAACAAACAAAACACGTATGGAATAAGGTAAGCCACTTTAATTGAGAATTTTCACTTTTAACTACCTCCATGGAAATCTTGTAGAAAATCCCATATAAACCCTTATAATTCGATGCTATATCGTCTTGCTTGTGTGGTTCATAGAGAGACCTTGGGCTGCCTGTGCTCATACATGGATATGCACGAACCCCACTCAAGTAGATACGTGTGGGAACAAGCAACCATTCCATCCACTCCAACCCCTGTACTTCCCGGCTGACCACACGCATCTCGGTAGAGAGGACTAGGAGCAGCCACGATGGATTACCTCACCAGCAGCAGCTGCTAACTGTAAAGTGCTGGACCATTGTCGTTGTTAAAGAGCAGCGGCAAAAGATGGAAATGTATAACTACCCTGCTTTGTGTGTGTGATGGCCAATGCATTCGCGACTAAGTTTATTGTGATACGGAAATTGCAGCTAATAATCTTGCAGATAATGGTCCAAACAACCGGAAGCCCATCTACAAGACACAGAGCTTTCTTTTATTTTGAACAAACGTGGGATTTTAATTTTTCGTTTCCATGGCAACACGCAATTAAGGGCAACGTGTCATATGCTAAAACGAAACGAACTTGGTAAATAAGTTGGAACCATTGAAATAAAGTATATTTGCTGATAAACCAGGGTAAGAACAGGGGAATTACATGAATTTTAATAAATTGTGGTCGCCATGGAAACCAGTGGATGTCCAACTTGGCACTATATCTGAAAATGTTCGTATTGGTGACTGCTATCAATGTAGCCTGCGAGCAGGCTCACTTGTTTGGGCGGCGGAGCCGCAACCGCGAGCCGGGAAAGCCAACGAGAAGAATGGGGCGAGGAAAAGTGAGCCTGCACGCGAGCTATTGATTTTCGAATTCCCCGTGTTCGCTGACGAACGCAGTGATCCGATTGGGTAAAAATGACAGGCTACAGAATCCAGTGCAACCTTAGTGCATTTAACTTCACACTTCCAAGATCGCGTTTGTGGACTTTATTCAAGGAGCGTTCCTCAAGCTTTCGGTTAACTCTGACTTAAGTTTTGAACTAAAACAAGAGCAGAGAATAACTGTGAATTGTTTGCTGGAAGGGAAGGATGTTTTCGCTGTGATGCCGACCGGTTTCGGTAAGCGTTTTTGTTTTTCAGCTGTTCTCCACAGGGATCGAACAGAAGAAGATTTCGGAAAGATTGCCTAAAGAAGGCATCCGAACAGTGTGATTTTAGCTATTTGCCCGTTGATAAGCCTGATTGAAGACCAGATTAAGGAGGGACAATCTCTTGGTAATTAAAAAGTTGTGACAGGCCTGCACAACTCCTGTTACACGCAAATGTGTATTCTTTGCCTTTAGTGTAAAATGGGGTTGACTAGCCTACACGACTTCTACGGTTCGTGACATTTGCACATTTGCCGTTCTCTGTTCGCTCACTCGACCTTTTTGTCGCTTCACCCGTGTTCATGAAGGGCATTTAATGTTGTGTTATAAGGAGGAACTTAAAGTAGAGTTGAGCCGTTTGACCGTGCTGTGGCAAATTTTTAGAGGTCATAGGTCTGCATGATTTCCGCTGTTATCCGCGTTTCGCTTCGTAGAGTTTGACACCTCTGTAGTTTGCCATGTGTTTATGTATTGTTTAGGCTCATTTCTATTGCAAGATATGCTTTTAAGTCTCCACGTATTTGCTTTCGAGGGACAAAATATGAAGTTCACCGTGAACATGTTTGCTTACTTGCACTCGAATTCGCTCGGACAAACTCGGGGATTTAATGAATACAACACCAATGTTCTCGGACATCGACATTTCCTCGCCCCATTCTTCTCGCCGGCTTCGCCGGCTCGTGGTTGCGGCCCCGCCGCCCTTGCCCACGATACGCTGCCCAAACAACAAGTGAGCCTGCTCGCAGGCTACTATCATTGTGCCAAATTTCATGCTTGTATCAAAAAGTGCACAATTAGCAATTTGCCTGAAATTTCGAGTTATGCCGCCGGACTAACGTGTTTTCTTGACACGACAAATCTTTACAAAATCCTTCCCCTGCTCCCACTTATTATCGCGGAATCTCGCTAAAACGCTTCAGCGGAGATCGGGCGACTTCAGACAAGGAAGAAAAATAACGAACCAGGGGATGGGTTTGTAAAGATTTGTCGTGTTCAAAACCCATGTGTGGGAGATGGAAGGGAGCTTGAGCGCGCGCTGGATGACGCGTTTCGGATTTAGGTAAGGCCATTCCCTTTTTTTCGTTTATTGTCGAATGCGTTTTCTGATTTTGGGTCAGTCGGTTGGAAAAGAAAAAAACAAAAACAAAATTGGAAAAGGAGTCTGGAGCTAAGAGGCCTCAGCATAATATCCGTGGAGTCTGGAAACAACAAGGTGTGGTTACAAAGTCAACATGGTGGCAATGGAGGAAGTGTTTTCCTATCACACGGACAGAAAGTCTCTCTCGTCAGAGAGTGAGCGTTCTCTGTAGTTGAAGTATGAAGTAAAAACTAAAAATCTGTAGGGCAAAAAATTGCTTATGTTTCAGATTAAAGTGACAATTGTTTGAAATAATGTGTCATTGCCCTCATTGCCTTCTGCGTAAATTTTTTTTTTTTTGAAAACGCGAAAATCTGGGTCGGTCGGACGACGCTAAACAGAAAGAAAAAGTGGATGGCCTAACGGTACGATCATGTTGCGAAAAGCGATTTGAGGAAAAACTTTGCAAAAAAAGGTAACATTCTCCGACTGTCGCAAAAGTATTCGAAAACAAATTCGGCCAAGTTGTAGAAAAATCTTTCGACTTCTTTTTGTGTTCGTTTGGTTTCGTGAAAGCAACGAAATTTACAGATTCAAGCGAATATTCGGATTGCGTTCAAAACGTTTGGGCAAAGAGCTGCCCCCCTTGTCAATGTTATATGTAAACCAATGTAAACCAAAAAACGTTTTTGCAGAGCGCGAAAAGGCCTAGGTACGAGTTTAGCGCTACAGTGTTACGCAGGACTTGTAAGAGGCGGTTTTCCCTGCTGTAAAATCGCGTAAGAGATGACAACAGAAGACAAAGGTAAACTATTCATTCTTTTCGTTCCTTTATTTACTCTCTCCCTGTTCAGCAGGATTGTGTGCTCCCTGTGAATTGACGCTTAATCGGAAATAGGAAATAACAAAATACAACAAAACAACAACCGAATGTTAGCAGCCGTCATTGCTCAATTACAAGATGCTAGCCATCCGATTCTTAGGGTAAGAATTCCTTGGTCTAAATTTTCATCCCCAAAAATGTGTCGCAATATTGCCAAAAGTAGCTTTAACTTACGACATACGATATAAACACGATTCTTCTCCCTTTCAAACGTGCCAATGACACCAGTGGGCCATTGATACGCATGCGCGCTTGGTCGTCTCGAGATTTTGTGACGTCACAAAGAAGCCAATGAAGCAAAACAACGCTTATTTATCTTGTATTTCCTTGGGTGAAATTTTTTTGAAAGTTTGTATACTTCATAATATAGATGCCTATTTTACAACATCATTTTTTGACAAAATTTTACCTACGGATTTCTCTTGTTTGATCAACTGGATAAGAAATTTAAAGATCTTTTACGTATCTACCAGATAAACTTTTCATTTTTTCACATTGAATTATTGTTCGAAATCGTTTTCACTAGACTGCCGAGTTTGAAAATATTTTACCGAGGGTAACTGTAGAAAGGAAAGCAAATAGGTGGAAAACAGCAAACAATGGTTATCTTTACGATTGGTTGTTGCCATGGTAACAGTCTGCGATACACTCTTATGATCGAAAAAGAAATCCCTGGTGTGTTGCTAATCTTCATGCGAATGCCAGGAGCTTAAATCCAAAGTTCAATCAAATAGTTCATTTTTAGTTCTTCATCTGTCTTTAGGTGTAGATACTGTTAATACCGTAGGGAGCCACCTTAAGCTTATTTTACCTAAACACGTTCGAAATACG
Organism: Orbicella franksi; assembly: GCF_964199315.1. NCBI lineage: Eukaryota > Metazoa > Cnidaria > Anthozoa > Scleractinia > Merulinidae > Orbicella > Orbicella franksi. The sequence goes on from NC_138147.1 coordinate 15,619,592, forward strand.
ATGTTGGATGGATACTTCAGGATGGACGCAAGGTACTTTAGCGTCATTCGATATTTAAACCAGCTTATTAAGCCGACAGCTGTCTTAAGGCCCGTTTACACGGGCAATTTTTGTCGCGGCAACTCGATGCAATTTTTGTCGCGCTAAAGTTACAACTTCAAAATCGCACGTGTAAACCAGGTGCGATTTTCAGTGCGATTTGTCGCCGCGATATCGCAGGGGTTTCGAACATGTGTGAAACTTGATGCAACTTTAGCGCGACAAAAATTGCATAGAGTTGCCGCGACAAAAATCGCCTGTGTAAACGGGCCTTTATGAAGGATAATACCACTATATATAGTACCGAGAAGTCACCTTTTCAAGGACGCAGCGTGTTTTAGATGTGCTGATTAATGCAAAATAAATTAATGCATGTTACCATGGCTCTAATTACGTCATTGTATTGCCCTATTTTGGTGTTGTTTAATATTCCACGGTATAAAACGTCGGGTTCTCGCCATTCTTCTCTTCCGCCAAATGACAACCGCCATGTCATCACAGACTTTAGACAAACTGACTGACGAACTTAAACAGGCTTACAATGCTGTTCTGCTCCAGGTTTTTAACGATTTGAAGGCAGAGCAGCGGGCTCAACTTTGTTATTACTTTACCGTGCACAAATCTAGAGATACCTTGCACATTCTTCGCTCTTTGGAAGATGCTGGCAAAGTTTCCTGGTTAGACGTATCTTACCTGAAGAAAGCTTTGACCGCGATATCAAGATTGGATCTAGAGAGGAAGGTATCCCACTACGAAATCAAGAGGAATCTGACAATTCTTCTTAATTTCTATGCAGCGATGAAGCTTGAATTACAACCATGCAGCCTCTCTAAATCGGTGGAATCAGTAGCTCGATGTTTGCTGGACCTCATGACGGCCATAGTTCGAGATGGATTTGACGTAAACATCGTTAGATCATTGACAGAACCGATAAAAGGGACGAAGAAAGTGCTGCTGGACTGGGAGAGGGCAATCGAACGTGAGCTGTCATATCCATGGGATAGGGTGACTATCCTTGTCCTCATCACCGGAGAAATGATTGCCGAAGCTTTGGCGAACGCAGGTCTTAGCTACACTCCAGAAGTGCTGAATATGTCTTCTACCTTGGCTGATATGATTTGCACTCGGATGATAGAACAGGGAAGCTGGGTGAGTTGACGAGCGGAGATATAATTAAAAATTATAATGAAAAGTATTTTCCTCTTTAGGTTTTGTAGGAAGGAGAATTTTTAATCGCACTTGTTTCTAGATGTAAATACCCTATCGGAGTACACAAAACATTTCATTCTCGAGTGTGATTGGTTTGAAAGTAGCACGTGATCTTTGCGAAACCGAAATCGAAACTCGACAGCAAGGTCAACGCGGAAGCTTGAAGAAATCTTACGGTTTTGAATTCTGAAGAAAGTAGGTTTGCTTTATGACCAGCTAAGACCTGTTGATTGTTCTTAAGCTTAGCAAAATGTTTTATCGAGTATTTCATGTATTGCGATACCGTTCGATATAAATCATGTCGATTGCGAATTGCAAAGTGCCACTGTCGTAAACCAGACATAACTAATCGATGACATCAATGACATCAATGAAATCAATGGCCCGATTTATACTGAAGACGGATCATCCGTCCGGAACAAGCTTGGGCAAAGAACGTAGCTCGTCTGATAATCCGTCTGTGTACGAGCTATCGCGATAGCCCGTTTAGTGAGACGAATCGTCGCTGATAACTCGTCAAGACGGATGATCCATCTGCTTTCCCTTACCTACACACAGACGGATTATCAGACGATCTACCGTTCTTTGGCCAAGCTCGTCCCAGACGGATGATCCGTCTCCAGCATAAATCGGGCCAATGAGTAATCAATAGGTAACGGGTTTCAGTCACGCAGAAAAATCTAAAGATGACAATGAGTGGCTAAAAACTAACCTCTAAAGCGCATTTTCTGTGAATAAGTAAACAGGTATAACTCAAAAAAAAAAAATTGTTAGTTCTATGATCAGTATCTCATTGTATGTATACAACATGGGTCAGATCAGGGCATCCAGTTCAAATTGCATTCCGCAACGCGACCGGAACCGTAACGCTTTCATTGTGTTTACTTTGATAAGGTTTTGAACAGCGTGACCTGTTCATTCTCAAGAAATTCACGCAAAACAATGTTGAGCGAAAAGTCAACGAATTTGTCAAGGCACATGAGAAGAAGCTTAAGTTAAAGGCACTCCGCGGATCCTACAAACTGCAATGGTCGGCTGCAAAGGACAACTTTCTCACTCCCCGAAACCAAAGATGGAGAATTTTTGGTATGTCTTATTCACTAGCTCCCAGAGTGCATTTCGCTTCCACAAAGGGGTAATCGTGCGCGACATAAGCGCAGCTCGAAAAAAGTGGGAAGACACTTATCAAAAAGAATACACTGCGTGCCAGCAATAAGCTCCGACTACGTCATCGCTTAAAAATACGTCTAACACAGATAAAAGAATCACACAAGAAAAAAATGGTACAAGAAAGCAAAAAGATGCGTCTTTCGTGCGCAGTATAATGGTCAATGAGTAATCGATGAGTCATTGATGAGTAATCAATAACATCAATAGGTAATCCATTACATCAATGGGTAATCGATGTCATCGATGAGTCATCGATAGGGCACAAAATTTTTGGGCTTCGATTACTCACTGATTACCAATTGATGTCATTGAACATCGATTAGTTATGTCTGGCTTAGAGCGATCGTCTTTGTCTTATCTGGTGTGTGCGTAAACTAATGGTTTTAACCACAGGCTTCCCAAGCTCAAAATACGTGGTGTATGGGACAGCTTGTGTATATAGAGAATTGTGTGGGAAAGTCACCGATTGTACAAAAATAGTGTAAATAACTATCTACTTTGAAACAGAGTTTTCCTACCTCAAATATGTCGCGTTCTTGTCTCTTGTGCCGATTTTGAAGCCATTCTGACGCCGTTTAGTGAAGTTGTTCGAAATCGTTGTCTCTCCGTCTAAAAGAAGGGAAAGGCGGACCACTTCATCGATCGCTGGCCAGATGTCACTCCACAAATCACTCTCTCCTCAAAAGGAAAAGTCCCGAATCGCAACAAAACCAACAGTTCCATAAAGCCCAATAAATTTCACTCAACATACGTGTGCTTCTGCGGTCGAAAGACCCGTGTAGACCGAAAATATTTGGCTTAAAGTTCGCTTGTGACCGACCTCGCGCCAACGGCCTTCATCGGTGACTCTCCCATACAATTCCGCCGATCGGTGACTTTCCCATACAATTCTCTATATACAAAAGCTGTCCCATACACCACGTATTTTGAGCTTGGGAAGCCTGTGTTTTAACTTGAGTTCAGCTAGTAACCTGAAATTGCTCTCTGCGTAACATGAACAGGACCATATTCTTCACTGCTTCCCGAGATACAGTTGTGAAAAGTTAATGGCTAGAACCGACAGTGGAAACAAAATTAGATATCACTGTAATTCGGCTCCTGTATTTAACACTTATCTTGCGAAATTTGCGCGGAATCTCGCTTGTTACTCAGGCGATATTCCCATGTTAAAATCAAGGTATATTCCTCGAACAGTAAAATTGTTTTACTATTCAACACACTGATCACAAAGCACAGATTCCAAGTTTATTTTAGAAAATATGGAAAAGCGGCCATTACGTATATTGCAGGATCAGCATCAGTTGTATGCGTATAACACTTATTAAGTGGAGAATGTTAGTGAAATAAGTATGATTAGTATTATGAAATGAGTATTATCGGCGTGGAAAAATCATTCGCACTCAGAAAACGTGCTCTAGTGTTTGGGAGAACCACTCATCACCCCTAGTCTTTATCTCGCACTCACTTTTCTACAGAGCAAAATAGAGACTAATGGATGAATTAATTACAGTTATTCATCCTACCTTCCAATGTTGAAGAATTCAACATTTCGTACATTAAAGGAAGTTATAATTTGCACTGTGCAAGGAACCACAAACGAGCAAAGTTTGTGTTCGCATCAAGACTTCATCTTAAATTTCTCGAGCTACTTTTTGTCGACTGGCTTTGAACAGAACGGTAACGCAGTCCACCAACACCCTCCACGCTACTCTTCGCAATCCTCCGCGTGTCACTTAGAGTGGTCAGCTAAGATCGATGTTCAGCTCTCTGCTCCCCTAGCCACTGTATTAAGATTCACTGATTAGTGTATAATTGCTCTTTAGAAGACACTAAGCACAGTCTGAGATCTCAAGGCCTACCTTTTAGGAATGAACATTGATAACAATTTAAATTTTCACAATTACATATCTCTTATTTGCAAAAAAGTCAACAACCAGTTTGATGTAATGCTTAGGTTCAGAAACCTTATTTCCAAAGACATTTTAGTGAAACTGTATAAGGCCTACATACTCCCTCATTTTGATTATTGCTCAACAGTTTGGCACTTTTGCAGTGCAAACAACAAGGACAAAATAGAAGCTCTCAACAAAAGGATTCTGAGATTCATTCTAAGCGATTTTGATTCGCCTTATAATGTGCTGCTAGACAGGGTAAACTGTCTCCAACTTCACGATCAACGCATCTGTAAATTCCTCACTATTTTGTACAGAAGTCTATTTTTCACTAGCTATCCGGCCTATATGGGAAACATGTTCTCGTTCCGTTCTACTTCATACAACATGCGTGGAAACTATATACTGGAAATGCCCAAACCTAAAACTGCAACTTTTGGTCTCCACTCCTTTACTTATCTGGCAACAAAAAATTGGAATTCTCTACCCGATTTTATAAGGTTATGTAACTTGTCAGACTTCAAAAAGCACATCAGTAAAACCAATTCATGAAACATGTAAATGACAATTTTATAATTAGTTAATATGTCAATTGTAAATATGTAAATAGCAATTTCTATTTTCATTTTTCGTTATCAAATATTTTGTTCTCGGAAATATTAGCTTGTCAAGCTACTCTGAAATTCGAGCTTAAATAAAGTTTATGTATGCGTGTATGCATGTATGTACCTTTTGCATTCATCTCTAATCATCGGGTGGGGGAGGGGGGGGGGGTTCTCCCTTATTTGGCCCAGCGCCAAACAGGGTATGGTTTTCGAGGTCTTGAATCTTAAACAGAGTATACAGTTTGACTATTTAGAGGCTTGAACAGGGTGTAAACGTTGGTGGTGCCTGGTCTACATGTGTGGCACAACACTTTTTTTTAAATCTAATAATATGATGTCAGTTATACACAAAAATACTTTCTGTACGCGCAATGAAAAAAAAATCAGGGTCTTGAAAAAAGGCCTCTTGTCTTAAACAGGGTCAGGATTTGAAGGTCTCGGGGGCACACCCCTACCCAAATTTTCGTTAAGTGACCTTCCCCTGGTCTCTAACGCTATTTGTTCCTTGACAGGAAGAGTTCTGTGAGCATGTGAAAGAACGTTACAACCCGGTGGGCGGTCAACAGCCGAATGCAATGATAGATGAAGCGGTGCAACAGTTAAAGAGGACCCCTTTTTTTCAGTAGAAAGAAACTTTTACCTTTACCATCTTTAATTTCTCTTTAAGTAGTCTACAGCAGAAAAATATAGCAATATAATCATGGAAAAATTGCCAAAAAAAAAAAGAAAAAAAAAAGGAAAAAAGAAAAAGAAAAAAAAAAAGAAAAATAGTGGAAAAAACAAAGCCAAAAAAATTAAGAAAATAGAAAACAAGTCACGAAACAATGCCAAGTTCAACACAACAAACAAATTTGAAGTAACCGAAATGACTTCTGAAAGTTACAGCGGAACACTTTCATGCAGACTGTTGCAGTACACATGTCCAGACTGCGCAGTTTGGAAAAATACAAGTACAGTAACAAAATACTGTTACTTTTGGCGGGGCAATATCAAGATGATGCAATGCACACTTGTTCATTGTCAAGGCAGTATATTTAAAAAATGTTGTGTCAAGAGACGCAAATATTCCAAATATTACTTTGGCGGGGACTGTTGAGTTCCATCGTCAAAATAAATAAAATTTGAACGCCAAGATGGCAAATTGAGCGCATTGTAATGCAATGCCTATTCAAGATGTACAACTTGTACAACTGTGCCACTTTTGCTGAAAAAAGTGGATGCAACACTTAATACGTTTGATTGTAACGGAACAACTGGCAATTTAAGTGTGTCCCATAGAATTAAGAGATTTGTTGTCTTTCCTAAGTGTTGATTAGTTTTAAACGTAAATAACGCCTACATACTTTTTACCTAGCTGTTAGTTTAGTACAGATATTTTGTAGGTGCAGGTGTCTCCTAGAATTTCACTTTCCTTTTCCGGCGCTGTTGTCAACGCCTTTTTAATTTGCTTTTTTTCAGTCACTGCTAACTTATATTCGTAGCTTGTTTGTAACTAGTTTTAAGTGACTGTATAGTCATTATAAGTATGAGAAGCTTTTTTGTAATTGGTGGTAAAGGAATAAAAAAAGAAAACGAAAAAATTTTTCACGTCATTGTAGAGAATTAACATTGCATGGGGTTAGAGAAGGTACCCATTTCTTCAGTTTGTGATCGGTACACTCCAGATTATTGCAATTGCAGGCCATATGTCGATGCAATCATGATTGTCCTACAGTAAAGCCTCCTGTGCGACCACCTCTCGTGAGCGACTGCGTTTCCAAACTACTAAAGTTTTCCCATTACTGTGAATGGAAAGCCTTGACGCCGGCCTCCTCGCATCATCGACCGCGACCACTTTTAAGACAGACGGTTTGAAATTTTCTTTTGTTTTTAACCTCCCGTAGTCGCCTTTTTATAACAAAATCCTATCCTCTTCATACAATCCCGGCCTCTGAGAAAATCGAGTGCGTCGAGTTGTCGCACTGCATTTGCTGGTTCGCTACGAAAGACTTTTGATCGAAAAGCGCGCTCAGTTGTAAGAGAGGAGACAGTGTATAGGTGTAGAACTCGAAATCAGCTCTTGAAAGCACGGAACCTCCAGTAGTGACGTATTGAAAGTGTCATGAGCAATATAGTCGTTATTGGGTCTATAAGGTTGTTCAGTTCCCTCTGAGCGACTGAGCAACTACTCTGAAATGAAACATTCAATTCTGAGCTACATGAAAATCTGTACTGATTTATCAGAGCGAAACAATTACCCGTTTGGCAACCTATACGTAATCACAGGATTAAGGGTTGGTTTATTTCTTTTACTGACTTTTACTACGGCCGTGCACGTTGGTGCCCCTGAACTTCTTCCTTTAACATTGTTTGGACTATTATTCCAGAAAATGTCAGAAAATGTGGTCAGTTGTTGCTTTTTTCCTCCTGTAAAACTCATTTGTCTTTGAGTGTTTCTCAGACGCAAAAAATTGTTTTATAACAATGGTGAAAACCAAAAATTTTGTCGCGTTGCAGCGCGTTTTGTGCAGAAAATGTTTTAAAAATGCACCCGTCTTGGTCGAAGGGTTGATAGGTCAATCTGAGGGGCTGTGATCTACACCTGTCGTTTTTGTTGGATCACCTGAACTACAGTTTGCCGTGTTTTTAATTTAAAAGCTCCTTTCCTTCCCATGAGACGACCGACTTCTTTTAAGTCTTCGCTGTTGCAACGGTTTCCTCAAATTTCGTTCGGAATGGAAATGACTTAGTCATTTCGGACAGAAGAAACAAATCTGTATCTAAATATAGACATCCTCGGAGACGCAGGGGCTACTAGCCGAGACGAAGCGATATTTTCGGACAAAAGTTTACTTCAAGAACTGAAGAGCCCCTGGGAACTTATTCTTACCTAACCAGGTCCAGAAGTGGTCGATTTCCGTCCCGCTGATTGGCCAGAAAAATACTTTTCTGGCCAATCAGCGAGGAGGTCCAGTCGGTTAACTCTGTCGCATTCTTACACGAAGTAGATTTCTTCATCGATCGACCTGCTTGGCTTGTACAGCCGGAAAATTCTCGTGGAGAGTTTCAGAAAAAAAGATTCAACGAAGCCGAGGAAATCCAAGCCGTAACATGGGGGCTAGCAAGCGATACTCTTCTCGGCGGATTTATCGAAGGTATATCGTAAATTTTTATAGCTAACGTACCCGATTTCTACACTTTTGTTTTTGATTGCTGGGAAAGCTAGTCGAGTGCACAAGCTTACTTGTTTCTCCTCAATCGTTGAATAACTTCTGAAACTTTCCACGATGTGCAAATCGCCGTTGCACGGGCACGCAACTATGTCGACTGAACGTGGGAACGATCGGCTAATTACTGCTAATTACAGTGCACTCACCTTCTTGCTATCGCGCCAAACCAAAAATCCCTTAAGGTCCGGTAATACGGGCAACATTTTTCTTCAACTTGTCTCGCAACATTGTTGCATTGCAAGTTGAAACACTCTGTTGTGCGTATTACCACTTCTGTGACCAACTTGTCTCGCAGCAAACTACAGTGTTGCAAGTTGAGGCAGCATGTTGCGCAAAGTATTCTCACCATTTAGACCAAGAAATTAATACACCAACAAGAATAACGGAGAAGTCATCAACACTTATTGACCTATTGTTTACCAACAATTCTCATCGCGTTATTGACAAAGGCGTCATCTCATCACCTCTGAGCGACCACTGTTTAATCTTCTGCGTGATCAAATCAGGTGTTCCCAAGGCACCTGGGAGAACCATTGAATACCGGTCATACGAACACTACTCCAAGCAGGAATTTCTCAAAGATCTTAGAGACATTGACTGGGACCAAGCGCTAAACAAAGAGGACATTGATTCCGCTGTCGGTTGTTGGAACAAGCTCTTTACAAACGTAGCTGACAGCCACGCTCCCATAAGGAAATCAAGAATTAAAGGAGTTCATTCTCCATGGATGAATGCAAGGTTATCTGAAGCTATGCACCAACGAGATTTTTACCATCGTAAAGCCCTGAAATCAAAAGCTGCCCACCACTGGTCGCGCTATAAAGAACTGAGGAATAAACAGGGAGATAAAGAGGTGTAAATCGGAATACTATACCACTCTCATTACCGAAAACAAATCAAATCCAAGTCCATTATGGAAAACTCTTAATGACATAACATCTCGAAAGGAGAGAACTCCCATATCCTGCATCGAGGCAGACGGTGTTCAATACTTTGACCGTAGTAATTTATTAGGTAATTCTTATTTGTCACTTTTAGGTGATTTTTATTTAGGAGGACTCCACTGAAAACCGCCTTTGGCGAGTTGGATTTCCTCACTAAATATCATCATTATTATTATTATTATTATTATTATTATTATTATTATTATTATTATTATTATTATTATTATTATTAAGTAGGCTCGAGTTCTGCTTTCTGCAACAAATTTTAGTTTTGCTGCTCGTATTACCACTGAAGCTGCAACTTGTCTCGCAACAAATTTGAGTAATTGGCTGTCGCAAAGCGCGGCAATGCGGCCAAAAATATAACATGGCTCTCGGAAAGTAATAAATTTGCGCTGTGCAAAGACCTCGAGGGGTATCATAGTCTTTGGGGCACGTCGTTTGTCCGTTCAAAGCAAGTGGCAAAACAGGCAAAATGCTTGGAAAAACTGTTGCAGAAATACAACTTTTCCCCTAGCTATCTTTTACAACAACAAAACTTTATTTTGTTCCGAAACGACACTGAGCTTCGTACTGAGAGAACTTCTCTGGCACGGAAAATTAAGAAGAAAATGACGGCCACGAGTGGAAGTTCGTCGAAACGCTAAATTATATGAAAGGCCCCATCTTTTTTTACACACGATTGACAAATGAAGCGTGTAGAATTCGCAGACTTGCAACACTGTATTTTGCTGCGAGACAAGTTGATCACAAACGTGGTAATACGCGCAACAGAGTGTTTCAACTTGCAATGCAACAATGTTGCGAGGCAAGTTTAAAAAAATTGTTGCCCGTATTACCGGACCTTAAGGCCGCCGCATACTAGAGGATTTTTTGTCGGCGGACAAAAAATCTCCACTTGTCGGCTAGTGTGCGGTGAATTCAGATAAGTCTGCGACAAGATCGGGGCTTGTCGGGCGATATATGACAGTGCTAGTTCTCAAAACGTCTTGTCGAGCCTTGTCGGCTAGTGTGCGGTGGACCAAGGCAATTTGTCGGGGCTCGCGCGCGCCTCAACCAATTAGAAAATGTCATGGAAATCACGTCAGTGAAATTGGTGCCATCTTGATTTTGGATGACTCGACCCCAAGCCTCGACGCGGTTAGTCGCGACAAAAAAATCGGCTAGCGTGCGGCAAGCTGATGGCCCAACAAAAGTCTAACCCGATTTGACCCCGACAAAAAAAAATCTGCAGCTTTACGACAAAAAATTGGCTAGTGTTCGGCAGCTATAGTCTCTAGCTATGATCTATCGCTGTTGTCGTTCAGAATGAATTCAGTTAAAAATAATTTCAGGCAACCGTAATAATACTTCTGCACAATCATCATTAGGGGAATTTTCAATTCCCAACAATATTTCGTTTCCTTCGTTTATCCAAAAAAAAAAAAAAAAAACAGACACACAATCTGCAACAAGCGACCTCACACTGGGGATCCATCGTACAGAAGACGAACTAAAGTTGCATTTTGGTTTGGCGATAGCAAGAAAGTGCGTGCACTGTAATTAGCCGATCGTTCCCACGTTCGGTCGACATAGTTGCGTGACCCGCGCAATGCACATCGTGGAGAGTTTCAGAAGTTGTAAAACGATCGAGGAGAAATAATATGTAAGCTCATGCACACGACTAGCTCTCCCCGTAACCAAAAACAACAGTGTAGAAATCGGGTACATTAGCTCTAAAAATTTACGATATACCTTCGATAAATCCGCCGAGAAAATTGATGGAAGAGTATTGCTTCCTAGCCCCCATGTTGGCTTGCGATTTCCTCGGCTTCGTTGAATCTTTTTTTCTGAAACTCTCTACGAGAATCTTTCCGCTGTACGGTCCAAGCAGGTCGATCGATGAAGAAAACCACTTCGTGTAAGAAGGCGACAGAGTTACCCGGCTGCACCTCCTCGCTGATTGGCCAGAAAAATATTTTTCTGGCCAATCAGCGGGACAGAATTCGACCACTTCTGGAACTGGTTAGGTAACAAAAAGTTCCCAGGGGCTCTTCAGCTCTTGGAGTAAACTTTCGCTCGAAGATATCGCTCGCCCGAAAACATCGCTTCGTCCCGGCTAGTAGCCCCTGGGTCTCCGAGGACGAGATATAGAGTAAACGTTCAGACAAGTCTTTGAAACTTAAAATCACCTCTCCATTTATTATGCATGTAGCTCCTTTTGATAAACGCCTCTCACCATTCACTGACGTTACATTTACTAAACAAAATGTGAGACAGAACGTGAAAAAAAATTTTAAAATACATCGAGAAAAAGTAATAAAGCGCAATCTAAGTATTTCGCTTACACTTTTAAAACCAGGTTCTCCTCGCAACTGCTTTGAGTTTTGACATTACAACAGCTGTGGGAGGAACCATGTCCATTTGAGTCATATTTCAGGCACATAATGCACAGCTACAAGTATTCATAAAATAAGAGGCGAGCTTTCACTTTTTGAATCTATTGTTAAGAGAGTGTTAATAGCTATGCGCCAATTACGACCGTTCGTTGTCTTTAACCCCATCTCCCTGCAAAGCCCTTCATTGCAATTTTCAAATGTCGATAACTTTCCTCTTTACCGGATTGTAAAAAAAATCAAGGTTGCAGATAGTACGAGGCGAACCGAGGCACTTGCCTCGATAAAAATTTGTTTTAGGTCTTATTTATTTCTTTTACGATTGTTTCTGTGTGAATTAGGAAAAAATACTAGCTAACAAGCTGTGTAATTTCCCATAGGCGTCAGTATAATTTTTCAGGTTCCTGTGGGAGGCCAGAAATTGAAAGTTTAATAGAAAATAAATATAAAAGGAATCTTTGTTCTGATATTGCCTCGGTAGTAAGGGGCTATGGTCTTGTTACAAGGAAATCATGGTTTTACATATTTTGTTTCGCAACATTTGACGTTGCCAGGCTGATAGAAAGAGGGAAGAGAACTGCGCTATCCACGGGAAACTAAAACAAACAAAACAAAGAAAGCTGGAAAGGGAAACATCTACATGTCACTCTTTTCCATGAGAAGGATTATAAACCTAAGCAATTTAAGAGCAGTTTGCTGTAGGGATCAACTAAGGTCATTCAAAATAGAAAAAAACCGATTTTCCCAAACTTGCCAGAATAAAAGCCTAGGTGAACTAGTTCTAAGAATCTAAGTTTCAGGTCGTTTAGATTGTTATTTTTTGTTTTTTTGCAAATTTTTTTGTATTTTGCGCTCGCATTTTTCGGAAGCTCCCGTTTAACAAGTGAAAGCGTTCAAGAAAAGGTTAACCCAGGAAATCAAAAGACCTTATTTGTTCTGCTTGTTCGCGGTGTAAAATTTAAATGAAAGTTTAACGTGAACTTTTGACGAATTTTTTAAATTCATGCTTCGCGACAGAGCTCACCAACTCTGAATTTAGACGAAATTCAAGGCTCAAAAAAGCATTCTGGCACATAGCTTCGCCCAACGAGACTATACTCTGGGGAAGAACAATCATTTCAAGTACACGTCGGGCGAAAACAAAATTGGGGTAAATTAATCGGCGAATTCTGAGAATATTTTCAAAATAGATCACTTGAGCAATATGAGCGACCTTTTGACCTTTCATGTCATTTGGAAATCGACACACGGCAGCTCTTAATTTGACTTTCATTTGTCGGAATACACGTTTCTTTCTTTTGCTTGCTTTTCTGACATATTCTCAAGTAGAAGAAGTTAGGATTTTGAATCTGGAGGCATCTACCCGCTATAAAATAACAGCTGGTGTATTTGTGAAATTTGACCCACTTCGCATTTCTATATGTCAAGATCTGTTATATCCTGGATTGGATCAAAGAGGTAGATGGCCGATGTCACTACAGAAGCGGAACGTTCATGGCACAAATTCTCACTGCGTTGGTTGGACCCAATGATTAAGGTCGCTCGGATAAAAGAGCATGAAAGAAAACGATGAGTCCACTCTGAGCAAAGATTTATTGTTTTCTTTGATACAGATGATGATTTGGCACGTGTGCGCGTGACCGCTCTCAAAATGATTTGAGTGGCGCCGTCATTCCTGCGCAACTGAAAGGCCAATGGTAAGTCAATGGAAATCTGTGCGAAAATTCAGTTTATGGTAACGACGCGGTGATGCGATGGAAAAAAAATCGAATTTACCCCCACCCCACCCCTCAGGGAAGTACTCCTCTAATAGACTACACGGGGGGTATGGCAAGTTTCTGAAAAGAGGATGCATTGTGCCGACTTTAAGTGTGTGGAAGGGACAGACTTTTTATGGATGGTATATGAAAGAGTTATCTTGCCAGTCAAAACAAGAAAAAGTGTTTCAAAGAGTAAGCGTTAAGACGTCGGGCGGGAGCTTCCCCATATGAAATAACTGTTACTTTCGTAACTCGTTTTCTTGTTCGTTTTGTTTACATACCTATTACTTATTCACGATTATGTACATTTTTTAAGTTTTTGCTTTTCATGCTGTGATCAATACAAGTTTCGTAATATAACCTTTGGAATCATGTAATTAGAGACACCGCATTTTTATCAGTTTAATTACGCCATCTACGTTCTCGCTATTCTATGCTATCGCTGTCACCGCTATTGTTCTAAGCTATCGTTTCTTCTATTGCTACCCTCGCAGGAGCAAGATCAAAGTAAGTCTACATATCTTAAGTCGTAATCGTGTCGTTATAGTTTAAGATCTATGTTCCATCAGTATCCTTGATTTATGTTTTGTATCTTAGCTAGTATTAGCTTACATAAGCCTTTTGTATCGTTTTGGTTTTGGTGCGAACCACACAATCACAACCAAAAAAAATGTTGTTGTTTATAGTGGTCAATGCGCTTAGCTACACCGAGCTAGTTCACAGGCATGCCACTTAAACTGAAAGAAACAAGTATATCAACTAAACACAATAGGCTTAAAAATCCCAACTGGCGGGAGGCAGACCAGTAGGGTATTTACAAGCATGACCCAGGAGTTGAACTAGGGTCTACCTAGAAACAACTCCAGCTTAGTGGTCGGAGCAGGACTTGAACCCACGACCTCCGGATTTCAAGTCCGGCGCCCTAACCACTCGGCCGCGCTGCCTCCTGTACATCACAAGTACATCTCTATTACATCACAAGTACATCTCTATTTTGTTATCCTGATTCCTTTATTGTTGATTCATCGCTCCTTCCAATGAACGCTAACGATTGATTTTACTGTGACCTGGTTTCTTTGGAATTACAATGTGCGTTCGAGTGTTTCAAGCTCCTGTTAAGCCCTAATTTACACGTGGCTTCGCTCCTGGAAAGTCACAATTACTCCTGATCTCACTTGCATTTGGGCAGGTGAAGAGTGACTGGTTGGACGTCAAAAACGCCCCAAAAGTCAGCATGGTTCAATGAAGCTGACAACAAGTAACTGGAGAACAATTTCAGCCTTGAACAGCAAACCATTCGCAAACAAGACCCTGAGAGCGTAGCGAAAGATATGCGCTTTGCAAAGAAAGCAGATAGGTGGAAGCTGTTCTCTAGCGACGCGTGCGTTCCCCTTTGCACTACAGATACAGTCATTCATGTTAGGAATGGCATCTGAGATACATTATGAGTGATTAACTGTTAGAGTTGCGCAACTGCAGCATTAGCGAAAGTTCCGTGATACCCGCCAGGTTGTACTTCAAGAAACACAGTTGTAAAACGTTCCGGCTATGTCATCTTGAACCTATCCAACATGCATATATAAGGAAGGAACTCCACCGTGAAAACTGACATGGCATTCCCATGCTTAAGACTGCAAGTATGGTGTGTGAACACAGTTTCTAACCAAGGCGCAAGGTGGACAACATTTATGCATTGGGAAATGAAGACCCGGCTATGTTCTACTGTGTGGTAATTATCCTCATGTTATAAGTTGAATAACGTCTGCGCATGTTCGAGAGGTCAGCACAACAAAATCAAATTTCGGCGCGAACGTGATGTGTGGTTCTTTCGTGTTCAGTTGAATGACAAGAAAGGTGCAGAAATTTTTCCATTATTTTGGCACCTAAACGCAAATATCTCCTTTTTATGCTTTGAAAAATGACAATTTGAACAATTCGAAGTTTTTGTTCCCAAAGAAATGCCGAGAAATACAAGAAAACTTGTAGTTAACGCGGTAAATATTTAGAGCTTTGGATTCAACCGCCACGATTCAGCGTCGTTTCGATTGACAGTCGTTTGCTTCGTTTGAGAGACAAATGATGTTTAGGGGACATTGACGGCAACACGAGAGTTTGGAAGTGTCGCCAGACGTGAGTATTACGATCTTAGTTTGTTTTGTAATCAAAATGGCACCTTTCTTTAGCGAGTCGTAAAATTTATTTTAAC
>NC_138147.1:15647500-15735000 GCF_964199315.1 Orbicella franksi
AACTCTGCAGAGACATCAAGGCTATCAAGGGCTTTTGTCTGCTCCATTTTAGTTGCTGCTTCCTGCACACCATACAGCTGCCCACCACTGTTTTCATAGTATTTAAACATAGCGGTCTGGCACAGGCTACAAAATATAATGTATAATGCATAATGTATATTAAAAGCTTTTCTACTGCATCTGCATGTGCGTAAACACTCATTCGAATAGAAGAACCATTTCTAATTATTTATAACTATTTTTTAAACATTAATTAATGCAGTGGGGGATGATGTGGAGGGAATGTTTAATCAGAGAGATCATTTCATTTTAGAATATACAAATTTACTCATCTGTCGCACCTGCATGTTTCCTCTTGTTGCAGTGCCTCCTCAGAGTTATTTAGTTTTAATTAGTAAATACAATTATACAAACAGTATACTTTATCCTAACAACGGCCAAATTGCCCTCTTAGACACCTTGGTTTCCAGAAGAAATAGAGTTGCCTTTATTGATATATTTCGGAAGCCAACCCATACTGACCGCTATTTGGATTTCTCTTCCCATCATGCAAAAGAACACAAAATCAGCACGGCCTCGACCCTCCTGTTCCGGGCATCCAACCTCCCTAGCAACTTTGAAGGAAAAACACGTCAAACCAATCATGTTAGGGCCGCGTTAGAAGCTAATGGTTACCCACCGGCTGTTATTTCTAACATCCTCAATAAGAAGCCACCCCATCTTCTGTTCCTCCACCAGAAGAACTGGTTTCTATGTTCTTCAAATGGGCTGATCCATCTAATACGTACCAGGGTTTTGCATGTCTCCCTTACATCAGCGGCCTAACCAAGCCCCTCACAAGATTACTCCGCAAAAATGATATCCGAGTTGTCAACAAACCACTTAAAACCCTTCAACAAGAATTCCCGTCACCAATGTTTAGACAACCCTCAGATTTTCAATGTAATGTTGTTTACAAAATTCCATGTAAAGACTGCCCTTGGAATTACATAGGAGAAACCGGAAGATGCTTCCAAACCCGAAAAAAGGAACATCAACGAAACTTGAAGAACTATTCAAATGGCTCTAATGTTGCCAACCATGCGTGGCAAAACAATCACTCCATTGATTTCGACAATGCTTGTGTCATTGACAAAGGCAATTACCGCGTTCGAAAAACACTAGAATCTTGGCACACAGCAAAAACCGTCGACGCGGATAACAACTCAAAACCGTTGCCTAGGCAATGCTCTATTTTATTGTAATCAGGCCTCATTTACATTTTTATCTTCTTGCTTTTTTCACGCTTGTTTTTATTCTCAATTTTTCGCACCCCATTCGTATATATTTTCACTTGCGCGCTACATTCTTCATTCGTTAAAGGCTATAGACTGATAGCCGAAAGCTTATGTTTTTAATATATTTTTAACCAGAGAACGTTCTTTTTCCAATATGTCTTATCCTGGTTACAGTTCTATTTTTAATAGTAAATCTGTTGAAACTTCTACATGTATACCTGGAGATGTTATTTCCTTATTTTCCAGAGTTTTCCCAAGTTGACTGACCATGCTTTGTGAAGCATTCTCCTAAGAAGATTCATACCAAAACATTGTCTCCATGTTGTTATTACTGACAATTTTTATAATTAGAAATTGATTATTATCACATTTAATTATTATATGTACATGTACCGGTCTGCCATCAGGCGACTGCACACTGGTTGGAGAGGAGGTTGACGGTTCACTGTTTCTCTGAAATGTAAGGAGCAGATACATGATAAAATATTTTGGTATAGTTCTGGAACGATTTTTTGTGATAAGAAAGTAGCAAATATGCAGTATTGTTTTGGTGGGCAGAATTGGCAAATAAACAAACGAACAAAATATGGCTCCAGCCTATTTTGTGTGTGTGTGCGTGTGGACTTTGTGGGACCGGTATTTCAGTTTCAGGGGCATCAAATATCAGTTATATGTTGTGTAATAATCTCAATGTTGCATTAGACGAAAACAAGCACTTCACTTACTTGTACTGGTGGAACATAGTCTGGTTCACTGGAGAAAACACTATCAGCAATCATGAACACTTATTACACCATCGGGTTCCGGGCCGGTAAGTAGAAACATTAGCTCCTACCCGATCAAAGAGACGGTAAAACCGCCTGGGGACTTTTCTTTTCGACAGCTCAGTGGAGTGCTTCAAGAGTGGAGACGAGCAATATTCATTCGCTTCCCGAGTGGCTCTCATCCAATGCCGAGTACAGGCCCAGAAATTTAAATTTCCGTCCACGAACCGAGCAATTGCATGTGCCCCAAAGAACAATAGAATGGACGTAAATTAAATCCAAAACACGGCGAAAGATGTCATCTCCGAAGTCCTCGATAAATCTATCGTGTTCACACGCTGTTTTCACCAATTGTACAAACTTTAAACCCCTGTGTACAAAAAGGTATGTGCCGGCCAATGGTCGAGGGAACTAGTGTAAAGATTTCTTTCTACCGTTTTTAGTTTGGCTCTACTTTTCACCATAAACCGGGCGCTATACGAAACTTTTTGAAAACGCTGCCATTTTTTCGAGGTTTGTTATGGTGACCAGACCGTTCGCGGCAGCGCGAGCCATGAAATCTCGCACATGCGCAGACGTTATTCAGCCCTGTTGACAACAGCAATGTGTTAGCCCGAACTTCACGTGGAATTCCATAAAATTCACGTGTCACATATACTTCTAGCTGCTTTATCTTACACTAAGTAATTTTTTGCCTCATTACGTCTCACCCATAGGCACTTTTCAACACTCCACGAGGGCTAATTCCCTTCTTAATCCACCCGGTACTGACCTCAGATGAATGTCGACCGTTATGTATTATAAGTACGCAGATGTCCTCATATGAGGGCCCTTGCTCCCCTCAACAGTAATTTGTATTCCCTTGTTCCCGCAATTACCCGTACTCGCCCCCTGCTATACTCAAATTTTCTTGTCCTTTCCTATGTTCCCTAATGTTCTTGGCCTTTGTTCACCAATTGAAATCGACCATGTTCCATTGTTCCAAAAAACACCTTCATGGGAGACCCTTTCGTATGGCTTGGGTTCACTTGACAATACGACTCTTAACTGGCGGTTAAGCTGGTTTGTCTACGCTAGAACCACATGTCCTCTCTGCTATTTGTTCAAATTCGTATGAGCCCATGTCGCGCAAGCTCGGTTTGTTCCAGAAACTACTAGCAAAATGACCAGGGGACCATTCAAGATAAATCACAATATCATCTACACTAAAGACAAACTCAAAAAAGCCAACATAATATCTGATGACTGATTTATGCCATCTGTGTAAAAGAGAACACCATGCAATCCGGCATATGATTTTAAAGTGCTGCCAAGTAGCTTTTTTTAGAACGAATTCTTTGACTGGAAGTCGCAAGTCACCAGTGAAAACATTTATCTTCCAGACTCAACTCTTTTATACGGACCTACAAACCCACTCAAACACCATCAACCCCTAATGATGGCAAAATACTTCATTTACAAATGTAACTTGAGTGAATAATCTTTACTCTTCTCACTGTTTAAGATACAACTTCGAGAAAACATAATGACTGAAAGATACATCGAAACGAAAAACATAACTATCAAATGGAAATGCCATACACTAAGATATTATCCCAGAAATTTTCCCACCGCCAACGTCTAATTCTGCAATAGGACAAATTCATTTACCTACTTTGTGTCAATGTTCCCGTGTTTTTAAAATTTCTATATTAGTAGCACCTAGCATTTATTTGTTTATCTATTGTAGTCTTCAAAGAGCTGTAATTGTCTTTTTATGAGGTGTCTACTTTACTCTGTTATATTTTACTGAACGTGTTTTCTATGAATAAAATATATAATAAAAATGACCAGGTATTCAGTTGATCGGACAACGCGTGTGCAAATTTGTGACGCAGGCGTTCCACTAGCCTGCAAACAGACTCCCGGTGAGCCCGAACGAAGCGAGGGTCCCGCCCCGATCGCTTCGCTCATTCTTTTGTCTCCTGCTCGCCGAAGTTTTTTTTCCGTCCTCGCCAGGAGCCTGTTCGCAGGCTAGCGTTCCACTTCTGTCGTGAGGTACTTCATTGATCCAGTCAAGGATATACCAAAGCTTCACAGTTACACACACAGACAGTTTCAATGTGACTCGCCCATAAAATCTCACCACGCTCGTCCATTGCTGCCCTCCTCCTACTCCCACCCCAGAATTCACGGATAGTTTCTACTCATGAAATATTTTCTGGTCAAAAAAAAAAAAATAGCTGCAATGATTTAATGCTACTGCTTGCTCTTAGACAGTACAGGAGTCAAATTTTGAACTCACTTCTCTGGAATCTATTTACACAGCTCACAAAAAAATTGTTTTCTTATTTTGCCCGAGTGAAGATCAGGAAGAGACAGCTAGCAGTGAGAGGCAAGTACTGACAAAGTAAATAGTACTAAACTGTAGGAAGTCTGCGTCTAATGAAACCCCAGGGAATGTGGGGAGGTAAGTCAGGGATGTTACTAAAACGAGGAACAGGGAATGGGGAATGGGGAATTGAAAATGGGAAATTACTTTTTTCTTTTACATTAACTTTTCATGGTAACCGGTCGTTTTGCCTACAAGTCGTTTCGTCGACAAGTTGATTGGCCTACATCGAAGTTGATTCACCTACACGATTGAAGTCATTTTGCCTACACGATCTGAGTCAATTCACCTACATTACAATACTACTTTACTATACTAAAAAGCTAAAAACTTTTCAAATCTAAAAGTTGACAAATAGGTTTACAATAATTATAGTGATGTTTTTCGGAAGGAATTCCACTGCGACGGTGCGGCTATGCTGAACGCTCTGTCTCAACAAAGGAGCTAATAAACTTGCAGATCACCAGCAGGACGAGCTCACGTACCAAAAAAAGAGAAATAAACTTCATCTTTAACTTGAAATGATACGTGAGTGTGTACGTATGTTTTCTTCGAAGCATGTTAAAGTGGCCCGCATAAGGTGAGTGTGATTTTTTTTTCCTGCTTTATTGTCAACTTCTCTGTTTTTCGGACTTGTGACCTTCAGAACAATAACAGCTAATTAGTGCCTCGCGCAAGGTAAGTGTGATTTTTAGTGTGATTTTTTTCTCTTTGTCTTTAACAGGAATAAGTTAATATAGAAACCCTGTCAAGTCTGGGGAAGACATTCCTTGGCTCGACTGACGGCACTTCGAATTCGTTTGGTTTCAGAAAAAAACTAAAAAGGATTCAAAGAGCAAGATACCGTTCCCTACAGGCTGAAATATTCGAACGGTAGGATGACTTTTCCAGTCAGAGAAAAACTGCTGAACAACCCCATTGTGTAGCTAAAGAGTAACGTGTGGTACTAAATTTTGCTGGCTCTAATTTTTGCGATTTTTGCGTTTTTTTCCCCACGATTTCCAAAAAAGTTACAACAAAAAAAGTTCCTGCAAAAATTTATTCTGTAATGAGGGCACGATGTGATAGAGTGACACTGATTACAAAATATAGCTGATTTGCAAAAATAAACTGTTATTGCCTGATTTTCCTTTTGACCTCCCTTTCACCAAAAGAAGTCTGACAGTCATTGTACATCTATCTTCCCAAAATAACTTCGACTTAAGTGTAGGCGAAACGACTTAGATCGTGTAGGCGAATCGACTTCAATGTAGGCGAATCAACTTCGATGTAGGCAAATTGACTTGTAGGCGAAATGACCGACATCCCTTTTTATAATGTGGAATAAATTTTTTTCATCGACGATTGCCGATATCCACGTTTTATTTTTTTGAAACGTACACAATGTATAACAAGGGTTTTGGGACCGGGCCATTTCAGCTTTATTTAGAGACTCGCCTCGCGGCTCGACTCAAAATAAGTGGGCTGAAATGGCCCGTTCCCAAAACCCTTTTTATACACGTGTGTTAAAGCGCCGGAATCGACACCGTCTGCCCCGAAATTGACATTGCCCGTCGCCGCACGAGAGCGGTCCGAGAAAAATTTCCTATTGAACAAGCCGCGTGCCTTGGTATAAAGAAATCATGGCCGCGTCAAGATTTTCATCTGACGTGCTGGAGATGTTTTACGAGTCGATTTCACGCGAAGAAAACGCGCGGCTCAGGCCCCCCATCAGACCTAAGGGGAATTTTGATTTTGAGTTGGTAAGAACCATTTTCAATGAATGGCTTCGTGTATGGAAAATGGCAGTCCCAGAAGCTTGCAAATACAAAGCCGACCTTCTGAGATTTGCCATAAAAACGAAATCAAGATTTGGCGAAGTGATAGAAAATGAAATTAAAACTCTAAAAAGCGTCAAAATGCAGTTCCCACTTAACGTTAAGTTTTGATGAAAAATATAAAAAAGGAACACTATTTCAAACAGAGAGACCTCGCGGTTTTCAACAGAAACAACGCAACAACAGTAAACAGCACATTTCGCCGATTATATGAAGTCAAAGGCGAAATAGAGGCATCGTCTCAAAGGCGCTCAGGCTGGGTGGTAGAAGCCGTCTTGGAAGCGTTCATAAATGTAGCCCAATACCAGCCATTCCAGGAACGCAGCTACATGCCTCTGCCCAAAAAGCTGCAAAACAAAAAATAGGTCCGCAATGCGTGCTTGTGTGGGATTTCAGTCAAATAAACGTTGATGATTTGCATTACAGCAAATGTAATACATTTTACCATGTTATAGTGATAAATGTCGAATAAAGATTCCGTAGAATCCCAAGCTGCAGACGAGAAAACGGTTAGGGGAGAAACATGTTTGAACTTTTAGTTTCGAGGAAATTAGGGGTGCTCACCATTTGTCAGAATAAACTGGTTGGGATGACCGCTGAAGAATGGTAACAGCTTTTCCAACATCAGCAAACCAGCCCAACGAAATGACGCTTACCATTTGCAATTGTTTCAGGCTTATGAGAGACTGGAAACTGGAAAATTTAGCAAATGGTAAGGAAATTTCCACTGTTCTGTTCGGAATGGAAAAAGAGGACTACTTCTGTAGGTAGTCTACAATTTCCGAATGGATTTTCCAGAAAATTAGGGTGCTTACCATTTAGCAAAAAAATCCAGAAATTTCGGTCGAAAGTGAAATGGAACGGAAATTTTTGTGGAAAATCCGTTCGGAAATTGTAAACTACCTCCAGAGGTAGTCATCTTTTTCCGTTTGGAACAGAACGGCAGAAATTTTTCTTACCATTTGCCTAACTTCCCAGTCTCCAATCTCTCATCAGCCAACAACAATTACGGGAAATCGAATTGCAAATGTAAGCGCCATCTCGTTCGGTTGGTTTGCTGATTTTGGAAAAACCTTTACCTTTATTCATCGGTCGTCCCAACCGGTTTATTCTGACAAATGGTAAGTACCCTTACTGTTCCATTTGACTTTTAACCGAAATTTCCGAATTTTTTGCTAAGTGGTAAGCACTGTAGCTCTCTTAGGGTGCGGTTACACGGGGATCTTTTTGTCATGGTAAGTGACCCTTTAGTGAGTGTTACCAATATTTCACCGAGGTAAATTTCCCGTGATAAATATTTATGGATTTGTCAAAAGGATCACACAAAGCACCCATGACATTAAGTGCGGTGGTGTTTTGATGTCCAAGGTATAAGAGCCAATCACGATACTCCATTTAAATGGTTTTCCTTCGTGACATTTTTTATTGTTGCAGATGTGGTAAAATTGCATTGTAAATCCAGTAAGAAGAAAAGTATATTGTTACAATGCCTGTTCTGATAAGATGGTTGTAAGGGGAATGATGATCAGAAAAAAATTATGTTAATAATAATTGCTCTGCATGAAAAGTACATCTACAGTGTACATGTATCTTGGTTTCTGCATATGAAGTCAAATGAAGATTACCGAGTTAAATATAGAAATGAAGTGTTCCTCTTCCTGTTCCTCATTGAGGTTCACTGCTTTGGTTTCTAACTTCTTGTTTAAGACTTAGCTTCCACAGAAACTCTTGGAAGACCATTGCTTAGTTCCATTTTTACAGTTTTATGCTGTGTGTAACAGCCATTGGTACATGTACATCGTGTGTCTTTTCATGTCTAGTGAAATGCCACCATTGTTAATGTAGACCTCCATACTGCTTTGATTGGATCTGTTTGAAAGAACAGAAAGATAAAATTATTCACAGTGATAATTACATGTACTTGCAATAAATTAAGAAGCAATGTAAGTGTCACCACACAGTTGATTAAAGAGGGGTTAATTATGTAATTTTAATGCAAATGTTAAGTTTCAGTAAGTTGTGGTTACAAAATACCGGTGGGTGTTTAAACAAGACTTTTATGGGGGGAGGGTGTAAGGGGTGGAGGTTGAAGACTTACCTGTGGATGGTGCTTGTACAAGGCAGTAGTTTGTGGATTTCCACAAACATAAAAAATTGCCTGCGCAAAAATGCAATGTTGTTTATGTGTTTGTATTCAGTTGCTAACTAAATATATGTATCTTAGAAACTTAATCAAACTCTGTGCTGATGGGAAATTGATCAATAGCATTTATTTATTATTATTATTATTATTAACACAACAAAAACATTGTTTGAAAAAGAGGGACAATTCTTTGTATTATATGGTAATTTTACTTGTAAAATATAGTTAACAACTTAAAGCGTTGCATGGATATCACACATGTGTATCATTCCTTTAGTCACGCTAT
The DNA here is from genome assembly GCF_964199315.1 of Orbicella franksi. Lineage (NCBI taxonomy): Eukaryota > Metazoa > Cnidaria > Anthozoa > Scleractinia > Merulinidae > Orbicella > Orbicella franksi. The sequence continues at coordinate 15,656,159 of NC_138147.1, forward strand.
ACTGCAACTCAATGTTTGACTAGGTTTAACAACTGTCAACACTTGTGGTTAAGCCATGAAAGACATTTACATAAGCAGACATTTCTCTTTGATGTGCGTGAGATAAACATTACTTTGTCCTAGGAACTACAATAACAGTTACGTTGAACAAGAATAATTGTGATCTATTCATTTCTTTGCCTTGTATGCTTGATCCCAGTTTGCGTGTCGCGATGCAGGCAGTCTAAACAAAACTCTGTTGTTATGTGTAATGGATACAAGATACACAATATCAAGTTATCATTTATAATTGCTGCTCGCCTGTTCTCATACCGAACAACACCTTGTCTTGTCGTGACAACAACAACAACAACAACAACAACAACCATTTATTTGTACTCACAATTTACAAAATAATTACAATAAACATTAAATTAGCATAGAGTACTGCCTGCCCAAAATAACCATAAGGGCTAAAAAGAATGGGCAGACATTAAGTTACATAGATTATTTATACAGTTATCGGTCGGTAAAATAACGGATTTTAGACAGAATACCTATACTTCTTTTGATCTTTTTAGGAAGGTAATTCACATGACTTTTCCAATTTAGATGGGAATCAATAAAAATAGCAAGATAGTTGATTGAGTATTCTCTTGTTAATTCTTTTCTATTAATTGTCAACTTAACATCCTGTATTAATTTCTTTTGTGGAGGATGAAATATAACAAAATTTGACTTATCTATATTTAAAGAAAGTTTATTAGCGCATAACCATATATAACTGTTATTTAATTCCATGTTTATATTAGCCTGGAGGGCGAGAAGATTTTTATGTTTATAAAACAAGTTAGAATCATCCGCAAAAAGGTGGAAGTCTAGTAGTTTTGAACATTTATTGAAATCATTTATATACAAAAGAAAAAGTAATGGCCCGAGGACTGAGCCTTGAGGGATTCCACAGGATACTGGATGCAAGTCTGATTTTATGTTATTCAATGAAACAAATTGTTGTCTATTGCTAAAATATGAAACAAACCACTCTTTAGCAATTCCTCGGATTCCATACTGTTCTAGCTTTTTAACTAGGATATTATGGTTAACAGTGTCAAAGGCTTTGCTAAAATCAAGAAATATCCCACGAGAATACCTCCTTTCCTCGACTGCTAATTGGATTTTATCAATGATACTTAATATTGCATGATCTGTTGAATAATGTGCACGAAATCCAAATTTTTTGTCATAGAGGATATTTTTCTTTTGTATAAAATTGATAAGTCTATTGTACATTTCTAATAGCTTATTAAATATTGATAAAAGGGAAATTGGTCGATGATTATTCAAACTAGTATGTGAGCCTTTTTTAAATACTGGAATAACTAGCTATCTTGAAGTTACTTGGTACTATCCCTGATGAAAAAGAGGCATTAAATAATATTTCTAATGGTTTAGATATTACTTGCTTTATAAGCTTCAGTGCTGTAATTGGTATGCTGGAAGGTCCACAGGCCTTACCAGCTTTAAGGCTTGCGATTTCAATTTCAATTTCCGTAGCTGTTACAGGAAAAATAAAGAAACTATTGGGATTTAAAGTATTGAGATATTATGTAATTTGTGATGATCTTAAATTAGCATAAATTACTATTTTGCCGCCACGGACCAGAGGGCTGGGTACGGGCTTGAGGTGCGCAGTGTATAGTGGGATTTGAGTTTGTAATCGGTGACAGTTGGCGAGGTGAGACATTCTATGGCCAGCCTTTGCCGTGTTTAGGTTAAGTTTGGTTTTTACAATGGATGAAGCTAAAGTTAAAGAGATCATTGCCCAGAACAATCGCGATCTGCTTGGCCAGATTAAGGATTTAGTTTCCACTTCAATTTCTGAACTAAAGAGATCTAATGATTCGAATGCCGCGGAGCAGATGTCTGAGATCAAGAGGCTAAAGCGGGATGCTCCACCTTCCTTCAAGAAGAAGAGTAACGAGGAGCAATTTAAAGCCAACAAATCAGTCATGGAAGCTGTCGAAGACGCTAGCGTCGCTCTTGAGCGTAAGGACCTTCTGAGGACCAAGGAAGCGTTGGATCGGGGTATGTCTTTGCTTAAAGATCGGCAAAAATTAATTTTGTTGGCTGATAAGTCGCGGTACGGTTGGAAAACCGTTTTGGAATATAAACATCACGACTTGGCGGATGACGAAGAAGACGAGAAGAAAATCTATAGAGCTGAGGCGAGAGCGGCTAGAGCCTCGAAACGCTTTGCTCCACGTGGTCTGGCATTACAGTGCCGATCTGGAATACCTGCCTCAAGAAATTCGCAGCTCACCGTTGGCCAAATTCCTAATTCCTTTACTCGGGTCAATCAACAGCTTTCTGTTGGCAGATCTGCCGGACTTTGCTTTTCCTGTGGAAAACCTGGACATTGGCGAGCTTCCTGCCCGAATGTTCTTTCCTCTTCCAATCCTGCCAACCAACAGGCAAAGTGACTAGACAGCAATACCCAGGATCAAGGTGTAGTTGGTTCCAGTTTTCTTTTGTGTTGTTTTCCGTTTGTCTTATTTTTCGCTGGTTCTTTCATACGAGTCGTGCTTAGTGCTTTCAGAGTTAATTTGCATTTATTAAACTACGTTTTTTCCCGTCGTGTATTATTTATTTTCTAGACCATGAGTCTGAGGCTTTGCCATTGCCGTATTGTGAGCTATCTCTTCTAGAGGATCCATCGCTGAACTGTGAAATTGCATGTGATGATGCACCTGTTTTGGTTAAAGGAAGATTGCGTAAATCGCTTCAGTTTTGGAAAGATATTGAGGCACCTCGTTTCATAATTGACACTATTGAGTTTGGATATAAGTTGCCACTTCTTCAAATACCAGCACCTTTTGTTGCTCGGAACAATAATTCAGCGATTCAGGAATCTGATTTTGTTGAGAATGCTATTAACGAGCTTATTAGTTTGGATTGTATCACCGAAGTTTTTACACCTCCTACTATAATTAATCCATTATCTGTGTCTATTCAGAAGTCAGGGAAAAAGCGCTTGATCTTGGATCTTTGTCATGTCAATCTATATCTTTTCAAGTTTAAGTTTCGATGCGAGGACCTGTCCGTTGCCAGAGAAGTTTTAAATCCCGGAGATTTCATGTTCTCCTTTGACTTAAAATCGGGTTACCATCACGTGGATATCTTTCCAGATCATAGGCAATATCTGTCGTTTTCTTGGACCTTTTCGTCCGGTCATACTAGATATTTTCAGTTTTGCCATTTGGCCTTAGTTCTGCTCCTTATTTATTTACAAAGCTTCTCAAGCCGTTAGTCAAGAAATGGAGATCCGAGGGAAAGTCTATAGTTGTCTTCCTAGATGATGGTTTAGGGGCGGCCGCTGACTGTATCAAAGCGAAGATCTCTAGTTTGGCTGTTCATTCCGACCTATTAAAGTCTGGTTTCCTACCTAACGAAGAGAAATCCGTTTGGGATCCTACTCAAGTGATTACCTGGCTTGGGACTGTTATTAACACTTCCCAGTGCGTTATCAAAGCCACGGACAAGAGAATTGATTCTCTTATTAACGATTTATCATCTCTTTTATGTTCGGAGCGCTCCTTGCACCAGGTTCGCAAGCTTGCAAGCGTGTGTGGAAAAATTATCTCGCTCGGGAACTGCGTCGGGAACGTCACTAGACTTATGACCAGGAACACCTTTCTGGTTATTAACTCCACTGCTGATTGGAATTCACTTGTTTCTTTGGCACCTGAATGTTTACACGAATTTAATTTTTGGAAAAACAATCTCGCTGATATCAACGGCCTTCCTTTGTGGCCTATTAAGCGCAAGCCTTCCAAAATCGTTTACTCTGATGCGTCCAATTCAGCCTGCGGGAGTTACATACAATTCGAGGACAAAATTTTTCACCAAAATTGGTCCGATTACGAGAGTGCACAAAGTTCGACTTTTTGCGAACTTCTTGCTGTTTCATTGTCCTTGAAGGCGTTCAAGGATTCTCTTGGCGCGCAGACTGTTGTCTGGTATACAGACAACCAGAATGTTGTTCGCATCGTTAACATCGGATCCAAAGTTCCAGCTTTGCAACAGTTGGCTCTTGATGTTCACCGACAATGTCTCATCGGCGGTATTAGCATTGACATGCAATGGATTCCCAGGGACCTCAACACTTGTGCCGACGATATTAGCAAGTTAGCTGATTACGATGATTATGCAATCAATGATTCTGTTTTTTATGCTCTCGACGAGCTCTGGGGTCCGCACACTTGTGATAGATTCGCCTGTCATTACAATGCAAAGCTTCAGGTTTCCAATTCTAGGTATTATCAGCCCGATTCGTCTGGCGTCAACGCTTTCGTCCAAGATTGGTCCAACGACAACAACTGGCTTTGCCCTCCTGTCTGTTTGACATGCAAAGTCGTGAGTCATTTGAAGCGCTGCAATGCGTCCGGCACTCTCATCGTTCCCCTTTGGAGATCAGCGCATTTTTGGCCCATCCTTTGTTTCGACGGTGTGCACTGGAGCAGTTTTGTTCATGATTGGGTGGTCCTCCCTGATCTTCCCCATCTGTTCATCAAAGGCAAAGCCAAGAATTCCATTTTTGGATCCGGTCCGCTAAATTTCTCAATGGTAGCTTTGTGCATTAATTTTAGTATTGCACCCAGGCAAGGTTCTGCGTTAGTTTGCAATGCGTTTCGCGTTCCACAGTGTTAGCGCATTGTTTTCTGGCTTTGAGGCGCCTTGCTTGAAGCAGGTGGCCCTTTGAGACGTACCCTTGAGGGGTCTGTGATATTTGTATACAGTGCCCTTGAGGGGCCTTTGATTTGAGACTGTTAACGTTGAAGATTTCTATACAGTGCCCTTGAGGGGTGAATAGATTGTTTATTGCAGTTTTGTTTCTGCGTTGTATAAGCGTACTTAAATATAACATTGTTTTTTCTCTGAGGCTCCTTGTCTGTATTTATTTGTTGTTTATTCTCTCATTGTGTTGTTTAGGTCCCATTTGTCTTCATCCCTGGGGAGCTTCCCCTTGTCCTTTGTATTCCTTTATTATCACTTGGTTTTTGTTTTTTCTCTAGATATTTTTGATACAGAGTTCTGGACTTCCCCTACATGTGATACAAGAGAGGTTGCTTTGTTGACAGAGAATATGAAGTTTACAGCTCTTGCATCCAGGGCTTCCGGGACTTCTCTTTGTTATACAAGGGTTTTCAACAGATGGAGATCATTTGCTACTACCGTTCTGGGTACCAGTCCCTTCCCGGTAGAGCCCTCCCATTGTGCCTTGTTTCTACAGTATCTACTGGAGTCAAGCAGATCAGTTTCTTCTATCAATTCCGCCTTCTATGCTTTCAAGTGGCTGCACGATCTGGCGGGCGTGAGTTCCCCTACTAGTCATCCCACTGTTGTGGCTGTGAAAGAAGGTGCCGTTCGTTCTGCGTCCTCACCGGCTAACCACAGAAAGGAACCTCTTGAGGCGGAGCATCTCAGGAAATTAGCTGAAAAAACTGACTTGCATGACCTCTTACAGTTGCGTAATTTAGTTATGGTTGTTTTAGCTTTTTCCGGCTTTTTTCGTTTTTCCGAGTTGTCACTTATTCGAAGCAAAGATGTTAAGTTTAATGATGGTTTTCTTTCTATTTTTATCGAAAAAAGTAAAGCCGACCAATTAAGGGAGGGTCAGTCCGTGGTTATTGCTGAGTCAGCTGGTTCTAGTATTTGTCCTGTGGCCCTTCTTAAGCTATATATGTCAAGTTCTAACCTTTCTTTTGATTCTGAGGAGTACCTTTTCAGGCCTATATCATCGTCTAGCAATCGCAAGCGTCTTGTGTCAGTCAATAAGCCTATATGTTATTCGACTTATAGAGAGTCATTTAAGAAGTCTTTTCGCGATATTGTTCCAGATATTTCTAAATTTAGTACCCACTCTGCCAGATCAGGTGGGGCAACTTTGGCTGCGAACTCCGGTGTCCCTGAGAGGAATCTTCAACGTCACGGCCGTTGGGCTTCAACCTCTGCCAAGAACATTTACGTCAAAGACTCTCTAGCAAGTAGATTAGAAGTGTCAAAATCACTGTCTCTCTAGCTCGAGCCTTTTCTTTTCACCTCTATGTTGGCTTGGCTGGCCAATGCACCCAATTTAATCACTGTCTAGTGTGTCCGGATGTGTAGTGGAGGCAAAATATGTAATTTGTGATGATCTTAAATTAGCATAAATTACTATTTTGCCGGCACGGACCAGAGGGCTGGGTACGGGTTTGAGGTGCACAGTGTATAGTGGGATTTGAGTTTGTAATCGGTGACAGTTGGTGAGGTGAGACATTCTATGGCCAGCCTTTGCCATGTTTAGGTTAAGTTTGGTTTTCTTTTAATAATATCATCAGTTGTAATCCACTGTCGTACGTTTATTTAGTTCTCTTATTGCTATTATATCGCTGTATAAAGCCTTAGGTTTATTATTCTACAGTACTGATGTTAACTAAGGATACCCTAAAACCCCGAGGGTTGCACCACTGCCTTGGTCGGGGGTACACGTTCCCAATTTTCTCCACTTGCTGGTTTTAGGGTTTTTGTGTCCGGCTTTGGTGCACTTAGCAATTGTCTCTTTATTCATAGCTTGTATTATATGCTGAGATGGAATAAACGGGACGATGGCTTGGCTGGCCAACGCGCCCAATTTAATCACTGTCTAGTGTGTCCGGATGTGTAGTGGAGGCAAAATCTACTGGTGACTTGATCACATTTGGAATGGAACTTGCAAGCTGGTCTCCTATATCAGCAGAATACTTGCAAAAAGCATTAGCAATTGACTTTGTATCAGTTATTTCAGAATTATTATCTATGACTTTAGTAGGAGATTGATTACAATTAGAATTTAGATTATAATCTGTTTAATGCCCTTCCAGATTAATTTAGTGTCTTTCGTGTTTTTAATAAAATAGTCATTGTAATATTGTCTTTTGCTAATACATATAAGGTGATTTACTTTATTTCTATAGAATTTGAATCTACTATGATAATAAGGTGATTTAGTTTTAATATATTTTTTATATAACTTATTTTTAACCCTAATGGATTGACTTATCCCAGAAGTTACCCAAGGTTTTGACTGAAAATTAAGCTCTCTCTTAGATAATTGCTTAATAGGAATATGCTTATCAACTATTGAAGATAAGGCATCATAAAATAAATCAAATAATGCAGTAGGATTAGAAGTATCCTGAGAAGTATCCTGAGACAAAATCTCATTCCAGTCAACTGGAATAAGCCCTTGAAATGGAACTTCAAGCGACCACTAAGAAACTGCAAGATTTATCTGTGGCTATCAATCAATGATAACTGATAACCGATTTGTCTGTATTTTCTCTGAGGCTTGTAATTCTCGTTATTTCCTACAGCCTATTTTCATCATGCGTCGCTGCTCCAATTGTCGCAATCGTCCAAAAAGCTCTGACCCAAAGGCCATGTCATTCCAGGACTTACAAGCCTTGCCCAAGAAACCGCCACTGTTGTTGGCCTCGGCATGCAATCTAGTCACAACTGGCAGCAAGGCTCAACTGGCCCAGCAGATCTTCGAAAACGACAACAATAATCTTGCTAGACATCACGCCGCAACAGCTGATCAGGCCAACATCCCCCTCCAGCCACAGAATGTCGTCAACGTAGCTAACACCGAACAAATGTTCATGAGCGGCCAACTCGACCAGCTTCGTGTTTTCATAGCCAAAGCCATATACACCGAGTCCCGTCGACCTGCTGGGGAAAATACTACTGCTCTCCTCTCTCTGGTCAGTGCCTTAAGTCAACCAGGAGCACACGATGGTCTTCAACAAGATGGCGTCCTACCTTCCTGCAATCCACTAGGCACCAGGCCCCTTGAAGTGAACACTGTCATGCCTGGCTTACTTCCATTGAGCTTACTTCCGGTGGCACAACTTCAAAGCAATCCAACTGATCCACACTTGCTGCCTCTTCCACAGAAGCTTAAAAACAAGATCCTAAAACGTGAGTACGCTGACTTTACTGATCTTCTTTCCTCCAACATGTATCCTGTCCATACTTCCTCATCATCTGATAATATAACCCTGGCCATCAACCCTGATGGTACTTCCATGCTCTCATTTGTCCCCTCCCAACAAAGGAAGAGTCGCATCAATGGCCTTTCTTCATGGCTCGAGGCTCGGAACCTCTACTTTTGTACTCTCCTCTCTGGCTTCCCTCATCTAGCCCCTGATCTTTTAGCATATCAGGATCAGATTTGTAAGTTTAGCCGCAAATTCAAGTCTTCTGCCTGGTTAATGCATGACACAGCCTTCCGTCACATGGCTGCCTCCAACCTCTCCACATCAAGGTCTACGATCAATGAGCAGCTCTACAACGACATTCTGAAGGAAGAAACTCTTCCTTTTTGCCTCACATGCCACTCCTATGGCCATCGCACTGTTGCCTGTCCTTCATGTTCTAAAACAACCCAGCCCTTTCAAACCTCAGCAGGAGAACCCTTTGCGAACGCCTCCTCTACCTCGACCATGCCTGACCCCGTTAAATCGAGTGCAAGCACTGTCAACCCCAAGCCTTTCAGCCTCAGCCAAATGCAAGATGGTCAGTCTGCTGCAACTTCAACCATCGCCTCGCCGGAGACCTAATTGCCAGTTCCAACACATCTGTAATAAGCCCGAATGCAGTGGAAATCACCCTGGCTTCCAGTGTCCTAAACCAGTCTGATTCATCTTTCACACCACCTTTGTTCGGTCCCCCTACTACCCCCACTGCTATCCCTAGCCTATCTACAGAACTAAAAAATCATCCTAACCAGATGTTTGCTTCAGATCTCCTCCAGGACCTTCAGTGGGGATGCCATCTGGGTTACACCGGTCCTCATGCCCCCAGAGTCACTCCTAACCTTCAGTCGGCTACACTCCATCCTCAAGCAGTCTCTGATGCATTGGCTAAAGAAGTATCTCGTGGTCAAACTGGCGGTCCTTTTCAAGAGCCTCCGATTCCAAATCTACAATGCTCCCCACTAGGGGTAGTACCAAAGAAAGATGGAACGTGGTGCATCAGCATGGATCTCTCCTCTCCTCATGGCTCCTTGGTGAATGACTACATATCTAAGGACACATACACATTACACTATGCCACCTTTGATCAAGCTCTTGCTCTTGTTGCCCAGCATGGCCAAAAAGCTCTGATGGCTAAACTTGATATCAAACACGCCTTTCCCCTCTGTCCAGTTCACCCAGCTGACTTGGAACTTGTTGGCATTCATTGAGAAGGCCAATACTACAATGGAAGGAGCTCTATCCTATTGCTCTTGCCTGTCTCTTGTGGGGTCATTCGTGGTCGGGAAAGAAAATCCTCTTTCACTGCGACAATCAGGCAGTAGTTGATATCTGAGCTTCTGGCACTTCCCGAGACCTCAACATCATGCACCTTGTCCACTCCATATTTTTCAGTGGTGCTACTCACCATTTCACAATCCTAGTCTCGCATATTGCTGGTACCGATAACTAAATTGCTGACTCTTTATCCCGTTTGCAGATGGTGCAGTTCCATCAGCTCACCCCAGCAGCAGACCTAACGCCAACACCTATCCCTCCATCAGCCAGGACCCTCTGGAACGTCATCTAGCGTTCCTCCAGTCTCAAGCCATTGCTGACTCCACTTGTCGCACTTACTCGGCTGGCATGCGGAGGTACATCACTTTTTGCACCTCTCAGCAATGACAGAGTTTTCCAGCTACAGAACCTATACTGCATTATTTTTGCTGCCATCTTGGCCGACCAAGTTTCTTACAGAACTGTCAAGTTGTACATGGCCAGCATTTGTTTCTTTCACATTGAAAACAACCTCCCTGACCCATTCCAGGACTCCCCATTACTCCATGTACTTCTGCGGGCATCAAACGCAGTGTGGGCCTTTCCTCCAAATGCCGCCTTCCCATCACCATGTCCCTCCTTGAGAAACTCAAGACTGAGCTGGCACAAGCACCTCACATCCTTCTGCCTGACAAACTCATGCTATGGTCTGCCTTCACATTGGCCTTGTTTGCTTTCCTACAATCAAGTGAGTTTACTCCACTATCCACCTCTCACTTCTATGCACTGTCACACCTCAGCAGCAACGATATATCCTTTAACTCTGATGGCTCCTTAAGTCTACACCTAAAGTCCTCCAAAACAGACCCTTATCACCAAGGTTGCTCCCTCCTGATTGCCCCATCAGGCCACTCCATCTGCGCAGTTTGTGTGATTAAAAAATACATGGCTCATCATCCCTTCAATTCAGATGGCCCCTTCTACATGTTCCAGTCTGGCCTCTACCTCACCAGAGCCTGATTCACCTCAACACTTCATCTTCTTCTCAAACGCCTCAACATTCCAACAGAAGTCTATGCCTCCCACAGCTTTCAAATCGGGGCAGCTACATCAGCAGCCAAGGCTGGCTTACCTCTGTGGCTCATTCAGACTCTTGGTAGATGGTTCAGCAATTGCTTTGCTCTTTACATCTGGACTCCCTCGTCTATTCTTCAGAAAGTACCAGGCTTGTTAGCCAATGCTGCTGCAGGAACACAGTCCATCTGGAACCCTCAGGAAGGACGTTGTACTCATTTAACGTAATAGTATTAGTTATTTTCGTTTAGGCAGTATTTGGGAATTAATTTGCCACTTAGCTTCGCACATAGCAGGCCGAATTAAGTGTCCAAAGTTGTTAATCACATGTATTTTGATTTGTTGTTCCTTTTGTTCTCCATAAATTTACATTGTACTGTAGAATGTAATTGTTGACCATATAGTCTTTTGTTACTTAACATCATGAAATGAGGCCCAAACTGCTTTATGATCTGTGAAATATGTTTCTAAAACACCTGTCTGTATATCTACATGTAAGTGAGATGTTTGTACATATGTTACAAAGTACTGTTTTGTGATCAGTTGTATAACTTGATATCCACTGTTTGTAATGCTTGCCCCTTACTAGTAGATTATGTAAAGGTCCTCTCTCTGTTTCAATGAGCCAGTTGATTTTGAAGTCTCCAACAATGATAATATTATCTAATGAAATGCCATTTAGTACTTCAGAGATTGCTCGACAAAGCTGTCTTACAGCTACCTTTGGTGAGCGATATATGCCTAGTATTGCTCAATCCTCATGGCTGGTAATCTCAGTTATAGTAACCTCAATACCATGTATGTTGTGACAGTAGGAACACCCAGATAGGTATGGAATTCTATTATACACAGCTGTACCACCATAAGGTCTTGATGCATTATTGGAAATACAATTAGCAGTTCGGAAGAGAGAATAACCAGCCATGCCATATAACTCATTATTATCTTGAGAACTAAATCTTGTTTCTGCAAAAATGTTAACATGAGCACTTGAATAATCTAAGTCTTTGCGTACATCTTCTATGTGTCTGTGAAGAGACCTTGTAAGTCCCGATAGTGCCATATGGCACAAAATGTTATAATAAGCTTAATATTTGGCCAATTCATTTCAAATTTGGAGGCCAAAAGGATCTTTGAGAGATCTTCACATTGAAAGCATAAAATCATACCCCCCTCATGAATCATACTTGATTAACCACCCCTCAAGTTTTTTAAACTTTTACACTTTACAATGTCACTGTCAAGTGAATATCTGATAAAAATCTTCACACCCAGAGCTGCAATTTAAGCTATTGTTTAGGGGTATACCCAGTATTTACAAGGAATAAGGTATTTTTGAACGTTTTCTTTTTTTTACTTTGTAGACTCCTCAATTCAATTTGTGACATCTTGTATGTCTGTTGTGGTGATTTAGTACCTACTCCAAACAATACCTCTCAACTGGTATATTACTTGTGGTCTTTCGATGTACTGTTATAATTTTAAAAAAATAAGGTTTTTCTCCAGGGCTTAAAGGGTTAAGAAAACACAGTTTAAGAAGGGATGGTATTATGTGATATAGAGGGGATATACAAAGCCTGATTTTTGCAATTGTTCTTAATCTCTCCATTTCCCTCTTAACATCTGTATTAACAGCAATCTTGCTTTCACACTTCACTGGTTTCTTTGTCTGCAGTCTTTTCAGTATTACACATATCACTTACATGTTCATTACAGCCAGCTTGAGAATTTTCTTCACTCTCAGTTTCATTTTGCAAGTTTATATTACAGCTTGCCACCCTGTCTTCACTAAAGGATATTCCTTGTTCTCTATAAAGGTTACTGTTATCAGCCAGCCAGTTTGCTGCTTGTAAAATTTTTATATGGTCTTACATTTAAAGATAGTTGTGAACTTTGGTATTGCAATCACCTTTTTAGTTGAACTTTTATTGTTCCACTCTCTTGGGGTAACCGTGGTAAAATGTTCACAGTATTATTAACATCTGCTGGTACATTGACGTTTCCTTTTATTTTCAACTGATTTCTTCTTGGAGCTTGCATAAGCTTTTGAAAAGCTAATCTAGGTGCTAGTAGTCTGCACTCCAACTCATTTAAATAAAAAAGTCTGTTTTCTCTGTAAAAGACATACCATTCTTAGCTGCACAGGGTGGTATTGTGTTATTCTCGAGATTTTTGTCACAAGACTGACAGATCCATTCAATATCATCAACACTGGTTTTACTTAGTAAATATTTTCCCCCATTAGTGTTGGAAAGTCTTAGCTTTTCAGCAGCAACAACACTGTGTCTATACCACAACTGGTCACAACAAGAAAAAGTATACAGTGGACCTCTAGAAACAGTATGGAATTTTTGGATTTCATCAGTAATGGTTGAATTAGTGGACATTACAGAATCGTGCCCATTGAAAAGCGTTGCCCAGGATAAGTGGGGTACCCATGATGCTCTGCTACGTTTCAGTTGTCTGAGTAAGAAACAATACTTGTGAACACGGCGTACACGGGGATTACATGATTGACAGTCGAGTTGACAGGCCTGTGTGAAGTTACGCATGCTCTCTTTCTCTTTTCTAGCTTATTTGCATTTTCCTGTGCGACTTTTTTCAATAGGAGCGATTCTGTAATGAAATACTTTTGCGATACTCTCATCGTGTTAGCAGTCTCTTTTCCCTACATTCAACAGATTCATTTGCAATTTTTTCTTTCTGATACTGACGTTTGTTTGCCAGGCTCTTTTCCCTACATCCAACAGATTAATTTGCAGTTTTTTTCTTTCTGATACTGACGTTTGTTTGCTAATCTCTTTTCTCTACATCCAACAGATTCATTAGCAGTTTTTTTCTTTCTGATACTGATGTTGCTTTGCCAGTCTCCTTTGTCTGCATTCCAAAGATTCATTACCATTTTTTTCTTGTTGATACTTAGATTGACTTGCAAGCCTTTTTTGTCTTCATTCAACAGATTAACTTGCACATTTCTTTCTCCTGTTTTTGCGCATTTGTGCCAGCCTCTTTTGCCTAGATTCTTCACTTTCATTTGCCCTTCTCTTTTTCTCATATTCACATCGCACAATCAGCTGTTTTCCTTTACTTGTTGACACATTTCTGCTGTTTCACCTAAACACTTTTGTTTTCTGTTAATGGCTTGGTTTGGATTATTTTTAACACTCAAAGACAACTGTTCATTCTTTCGGCTACTGTGAACATTTTCCAGTTCAAGTTGACAATCAGAGATAAAGACACCTTTAATTTCAAAAGGAACAACCTCTGTTTCTAAGCAAGACATTTGAAAATATGATACAAGGTTTTCAATGCTGAGCAAAGTACATTTCCCAAACGAGTGGGGTATATCAAAAAATCCTTCGCATGAGAGTCAAAAATTTTAAAGCTTTGTTCAGAGCTTTTAAACACTGCAACTACACTGATGCAAACAGTTAACAAACAACAATTGTAGTTTAGTCCTACTCTAGAACTTGAAAATACTTCTATCAGTGAATTTTGAAGAGTCCTGTACGGGCCATTATTTGAGCAAACTGAGCAAACTTCCAGTTAATGAGTCACTGTATTGTAATGTGTATACTTTGTTGTACCGTGAAACAATGCATGGAACATCAGTTAACAGCAAATAATCATTTGCCTGCACAGAAAATCTCATAGAAACATAGATTATTTCCAATGGTCAAAATATTATTCAAAGTGGAAGAAGACCATTCACTGATATTTTCTATTTGACAATAAATAATAGCAGTAAGTGACATTGCTATACACATTGCCTGTCGTATATTAAAGTAATGGAATATAAACATTGTAGCACATCATTTGCGTAAACCAAGACACTACTTGATTCCACATCTTGTATTGTCTGACAACTAGCTTCAATGTCGGCAAATAAAACACACTTAAATCATCGTGCAGAATGTCGCGACACATCTGGGACTTAAATGTAGAGTGCGCATGAAATTCAAATTTAATTAGGCTGCTGATGGTTGAACAATAAAGAAAATGACCAGAAAATGGCCGACTGCGCATACTTGTTTAGAGTTCACGTGCTTCATACTTGTGTTTTGTAGTGGTTATCATATGGCTTTTGTAGATGAAACGTTGATGGAATAAAGGAGACATTTTTTGAAATGTTACGAAAAGTGGATTTAGTTGTTTTCTTTTCCTGAATTTGGTCCATTTGAGGGAAAATATTATATGAGGAAATATTTGGAGGGAGAATTTTACTCCTTCAAAGTGCCTTTCTTAACGGTTATCATATGGCTTTGAATGTATGTTGTTGAAGGAAGCTTTATGCCAAGTTTTAATGGAAAATGATGTTTCAAAGTGGTTGTTCTGTCCAACTCTCAAACACTCCTAACAATCTTTCAGCCTTTGTTTGCCCCGGAGACTAGAAGAACAATGGAGCAAAACTCTTTTAAATTTCCTGGTAGAATATTAATATATGCCAAGCTCCACTTCCACAAACAATAGGACACACGCCGACGCTATAAGGCATTGAAATTGAGAGGTGATAAAATGTATCACTTAACCATTTTATTTACAGTAACGCTTCGTGCGAGTTGTAATAAACGCAAATTTTCAGCATGTCATCTGTGCAAGAAATGCAGCGTGTTGATCGGGAGCTCTTTTTAGAGCTCATTGAATCCCCGGTTAACCCCGTGTAACGATATTATGTAATACGGCCTGGTCGCCCAGCGCTTTAGTCAGAATCGACCACGAGTTAAATTGTGTTGACCTGTTGAGCCAGGAATTACAGAGCCTTTACAAAGCTGTCGTCCTTGTTATTTAAACCTTAAAGTTCATTACATGGTGTCAGAAGAGTGGTTACCTTGGATTTACACACAAAGATTCGCGTGAACTCGTGAACGCCACGAACTAACAAACCCGAACAAGCTTACCTAGAAAACCAACATGGCCGCCGCTTCATTTGGTTTGCCTCCACCGGAGCCTCTACAACTCCAGCAAGGGAACACAGCCCAGAAGTGGAAGAAATTCAGACAGAAATGGAGCAATTATGAAATAGCAACCGGCGTAGCACAGAAAGATGAACCAACACGTGTTGCGACTCTACTTACCGTAATCGGCGAAGAGGCTGTCGATGTTTACAACACGCTCACGTGGGATGAAGAAGGCAACGAGCTCAAAATTGAAAAAGTCTTGGAGAAGTTCGAGCTGTTTTGCAACCCGAGGAAGAACACTATCTATGAACGCTATGTTTTTTTCTCGAGACATCAAGACAGTGGTGAGTCCATCGACCACTACGTGACTGTATTGAAGAACTTAGCGGACACTTGTGAATTTGGAGCACTCAAAGAGTCGCTTATCCGCGATCGGATCGTTTTTGGAATACGAGACTCCTCAGTAAGAGAATGACTCCTGAGAGATGCAAAGCTAACCTTGGAAAGTGCAACCGAGAAAGTCAGGTCAGCCGAGCTCACTCAAATCCAACTGAAGCAAATGGCAGCAGACAAAACAACCGATGAATCAATTAGTGCCAATTAGTGCTAGTGTGATTGATTGCAAATTTTGTGGCAGAAGACATCCAAGAAACAAGAATCTTTGCCCTGCATATGGTTCAAAGTGCCAGAAGTGTGGTCTAGCAAACCATTTTGCAATAAAGTGCAAAACAAAGGAAACAAGACCACCGAAAACAGGCAAACGACTCCACCTGGTTGAAATAGAAGATGATACTGAAGACGAATTCGCTATCGACATGGTCACTCACAAAATCGGAGCACTGCACACCGAGAGTAATGATAAAGTTGCAAGTCAGTTGTTTGTGACAATGATGGTAAACGACAATGCATATGTCAAATTCCAGCTTGACTGTGGAGCAACCTGTAACCTTCTACCACTGAAGGACTATGCAAAAGTTATGGGAGATCCTGATGACCTCTATATGGAGAAAAGCAAGGCCAAGTTAACCATGTACAACGGAGCCGTTATGTACCCAGTGGGGAAGTGCAAGCTCAAGTGCACGAGAGATGGCTCGTCCCATGTCCTTGAGTTCCAAGTTGTTGACGGAGATGTGAGACCACTTCTGAGTGCAGAAACATGCCAAAGGTTGAATTTCTTAAAAGTGCTGGTGAAAGACTCCTTCCATCATGTGGATACAGTGACTCAAGACAGCCAGTTTACACCATCAACGTTGAAGACAGTCATTGATGATGACCTCTTGACAGAGTATGCAGACGTTTTTGAAGGCCTTGGATGCCTCACAGACCCTTACCACATAGAGATCGACCCAACAGCACAACCAGTGATACACCCACCCCGCAAGGTACCTGTTACCCTAAGAGAGCCATTAAGACTGGAATTGGAAAGAATGGTAAATGAGAACATCCTGGCCCCAGTGAGCGAAGCAACAGATTGGGTATCAAGTATGGTTACAGTGGTCAAGCCCAACAAGCTCAGAATATGTATCGATCCTAAAGATCTAAACAGAGCCATCAAGCGGCCTCACTACCCTCTCCCTACTGTTGAAGAAGTTGCCACCAGTCTAAGCAAAGCAAAGGTGTTCTCTGTACTTGATGCCAAAAGTGGGTTCTGGCAGGTGCCGCTAGATGACGCTTCCAGCAGACTTACGACCTTTAATACCCCATTTGGTCGGTACCGCTGGTTGCGCATGCCCTTTGGCATCTCCTCAGCACCCGAGGAATTCCAGAAAAGGATGAATGATACCTTTGGAGATATTAAAGGCACTGCAGTGATTGCTGATGACCTTTTGGTGTACGGAGGTGACGACATGGAGACTGCCACCTCAGATCATGACAAGAACCTAAGGATCGTCCTTGAAAGAGCCAGAGAGAGAAATCTCACCCTCAACAAAGACAAAGTCCGTTTGAGACTTACTGAAGTACCTTACATCGGCCATTTGCTTACAGCTGATGGACTGAAACCAGACCCAAAGAAAGTAGAGGCAATCCTGATGATGCCAAAGCCCACTGATGTAAAGTCAGTAAAGAGGTTCCTGGGAATGGCAAATTACCTCTCAAAGTTCTTGCCGCATTTGTCCACAGTCACGGAACCACTGAGGCGACTAGAAGACAAACATGTTGAATGGCACTGGAATGAAGTCCACGAAAGAGCCTTCACAGACGTAAAGCAACTCATCACTAATCATCCCGTGCTACGCTACTATGATGTGTCAAAAGAGGTCACCCTGCAGTGCGACGCATCTCAATCAGGTCTTGGGGCCGCTCTGTTGCAGGAGGGCCAGCCAGTAGCTTTCGCATCAAGGGTGCTAACAACCTCAGAGAGAAATTATGCTCAGATTGAGAAGGAACTTCTCGCGATTGTACACACGTGCGAGCGGTTTGATCAGTACCTGTTTGGCCGAGAGGTCACCATCGAGACTGACCATAAGCCCCTGGAGGCTATACTAAAGAAACCACTACTCACAGCCCCAAAGAGACTCCAGCGAATGATGATGCGCTTGCAGAACTACCAGCTTAAAGTTGTCTACAAAAAAGGCCAAGAGATGTACATCGCAGACACCTTGAGCAGGGCATACCTACCCTTACCAAACCATATCTCACAAAACGAACTAGAATTCATTCGATCTGTAGAGGAAGTCGACATGACCAAACATCTTGCTGTGACCAGAGAGCGTCTCGCAGAATTTCAACAGAAAACAAAGGATGATGCAGTCCTGCAGCAGCTGAAGCAGACTATTGAGTTGGGGTGGCCAGAGAGAAGAGAAGCAGTCCCTTCAGAAATCCGTGCATATTACTCTTACCGAGATGAACTGACAGTACAAGATGAAATACTCTTTAGAGGGAACAGAGTCGTAGCGCGAGCAGCTATGAGATCTGAGATGCTAAAGAAAATCCACGCAAGCCACATTGGCATTGAGGGCTGCCTTCGGCGAGCAAGGGAAATCCTGTATTGGCCTGGAATGA
Source organism: Orbicella franksi (assembly GCF_964199315.1). NCBI lineage: Eukaryota > Metazoa > Cnidaria > Anthozoa > Scleractinia > Merulinidae > Orbicella > Orbicella franksi. The sequence goes on from NC_138147.1 coordinate 15,674,424, forward strand.
CTTCAGCCATCAAGGACTGTGTCTCTTCCTGTGGGACATGCAATTCACTTCGCATGGAACAACCCAAAGAGCCCCTCATGCCACAGAAAGTACCCGACAGGCCCTGGTCAAAGGTTGCGGTGGATCTGTTTACACTGGATAAGACAGAGTATGTCATTATAGTGGATGACTACTCCAACTTCTTTGAGTTACGAGCCCTGTCCGATACGAGAGCTTCGTCAGTAATTACAAGTCTGAAATCGCAGTTTGCCAGGCACGGCATCCCCAACACAGTCAGAAGTGATAATGGTTCTCAATTCTCCTCATCAGATTTCAAAACATTTTCTCAAGAATGGGACTTCGAGCATATCACTTCCTCTCCATACCATGCTCGATCAAACGGCAAAGTCGAGAATGCAGTCAACACGGCCAAACGAATCCTCAAGAAAGCAAAGCTAGACCACAAAGATCCCTACCTGGCTCTTCTCGACTGGAGGAACACTCCAACCGAAGGGCTCGATTCCTCCCCAGTACAGAGGCTGATGGGAAGGAGAACCAGGACTCTCCTCCCAACTTCAGCAAGATTATTGAAACCCAAACTTCCAAAGCCTGTCAAGAAACTCATAACAAAGAAAAGGCAGAAACAAGCACATTACTACAACAGAGGGGCCAAACTACTAAAAGAGCTCAAACCTGGAGATATAGTAAGAATGAAGCCAGATCCAAAAGATCGAACAAAGCTGTGGAAGAAAGCAACATGTCTCCAGGAAGTTGCGCCAAGATCCTATGAAGTAGTCATCGAAGGGAAGAGATACAGGAGAAACAGAAAGGATTTGATAGCGACACAAGAGAGTCCTGCAATCGATAGCCACATAGAGGAACCAGATGAGCCACTCCCGTCGGACGACCAGTCTCAGAGAGTCATTGACCCAGTTCAGCCAGGCACGCCTTTACCTGCCCACACAACTCCAGAGCGACCAGGGACCCCTCAAAGGCCGCCAGAGATCCCACAGCCATCTGAAAGAAGATCCACCAGAGGGCGTTTAATTAGGACCCCAATCCGTTTCAAAGACTACTGCCCACCCTGAGGGGTGCAGTCAAGCAGAACTGTAACTTTGTTGTGTTTTCCATTTGAACTATGTTAGGATGGACTTTGTGCAGGGCATTTAAATTTGCCTTTTGTGGACATCTTTCATTCTTTATTTTACAGACTTAATCATGATATTGTTTTATTTGTTGCCACTTGGAGTTTGTGTCATGTTGTATTTAAGAAAGAGGAGGATGTAACGATATTATGTAATATGGCCTGGTCGCCCAGCGCTTTAGTCAGAATCGACCACGAGTTAAATTTTGTTGACCTGTTGAGCCAGGAATTACAGAGCCTTTACAAAGCTGTCGTCCTTGTTATTTAAACCTTAAAGTTCATTACATCCCGCTTTCTTGAACATGTCCACTCCACTAAAAGGCTATGACCCAATGCTTTATCTCCAAATAAATGGCGAGGCTCTCTGGCAGTGGCGTGTTGTCAAGAAACAAAAACAAATGTTGTAAGATACTCTTAGGCAGGACTACATTAGCCGGTATAGGAGTGTAAGTGTCGAGTGCAAGTGCATGACTTGTGTAACCCATGCCTTGCACTTTCCCTTGAAGTAACGCTTTTAAAACTGCCTGTTTGACATAAAACGATTTCACACTATTGGCAGACTGTTTACAGTCTCCTTTGCAGCCGTTTTGTTGTTTCTTTTTTTCAGTAATCAAGAAAATTTCAGCCAAGTAGATAAACAATGCGAGTATGAAACGAGTGATCCACGCATCGCACTACTCAGAATTAACCTACAATCAAAGCCATTCTTTTTTTTTGCTCTTTATTTTCTTGACATAGAGGCGAATAACATGTTTAAGACAAAAAGTAAATGATCGCGGAAAAATTCATCTGATCACAGGTAAGCCCTGCTGCTTTTTATAACCTGCTATGTGTATCTGCTGTTTTGTTTTGTGTTCTATCTCCAGCAAGCCACATTTCGCACTTCAAAAAGAGACGCCTTTATCGCAGCTTAAGCTTTTCAAACTGCCTGTTGTACGTGGAACTATTTCGATAATTCAGAAAACGTTTCTACCAACGGAAGTTGGTTAGCTTCTAAGTCAAAATAAAGATTTCGCTGCACACGGATTAGCAAAATGCTTCGTGAAGAGTGCGACCCACCTTTAATTAGTGGGCTATTGTTAACTGTATTGCACCTCGGGATTTATTTTACGCATTCAACCATTTGATTGACAGTAGCTCAAATCTACGAAGAGATTCAAGTATTCCCAAAGCTAACTCTGTTGACCAATCACGGCCAACTAGTTCTAGACATGCAAATTATTATGCCACAGGTTAATAATCTGAGAACTGTAAGTACATCTTGCGAAAGACGATGGCATTCTGCATAATGTAAAACATCATGAGCATTATATTCCAAAAATGATCCTTAAAACACGCTAACGTATCTTTTGTTTTCACGAAATTGTCATGAGAGCTGATCGTTGAACTAAATTGGTGAATGGAGATCCCCATATTTTCGTCTGATTGAGTCAAAAAGCACTTTAAGTTTGAGACACTTGTGAGGCAGTCTGAGACAATTTGAGACTGTCGTGCAACCTGCACAAATCAACAAGACAAATATATATGGCTTTTAAATACAAGAGTACAATGACTCCTTGCAATATAGCTAGCACAACTCGCTTAATACAATAAAAAAAAACATCAGAAAGGAAGACTACTTCTCCTTACCTTGTAAATTAATCGCACCAAGAGAACAAGTCGAAATTTACAAAATGACAACAGCTGAGAAGAGTAATGGCCGCCACACACAAACACTCATTCCCAGGGTCCTCTCTCTTCCCAATAGAGACCATGTGACAAACACTTGGCTCTCATATACAAATAAAGAAAGAAAGAAATATCACCAGTCCTGAAAATGTGTGGGGAAATCCCACACAGAAAGCGATAATCAACATGCAAAACTGTCACAACGAAAGCTTGAGATGAGCGCTACATGTGGCATTATTTCCACTAACTGATGGTAAAAATGTGGCAAGAACATCAAGCTACCCCACAGAAGACAGGTTGAATTTTACAGGAATAGAATTTCTCACACCCATATCACAGATTAATAAACTAGAAAAGCAAAACCCCAAACTGGTAATAAATGTGTTTGGCTGGGAAAAAGACTGCATAATCATGCATAGACTCAGCAAAAAAGAGGAAGACCTCCCAAGAATCAACTTGATGCTTATACAGGACAAAGAAAAATCTCACTATTCTTATGTCATGAAAGTTCTAATTTAATTGTGTGACAGTTTATCCTATTTTTAAGTTGCGTGATTCAGGGAATCTGGGAATAATAGAAATCGGAAGCACATGCCTGACAGTCTCAATTAGTTGAGTCGATGATTACCGATTAATTAGCACCAGATTGTACACGCGTTTCATCTTATCGACAAAACAGGTAAGTTTGCGTGTCAGGTAATATTCTGTGATCAAAGAAACTGTTTAGAAAAGGTTGTAAGCCAATCAAATTAGGTTTTGCTAAGTTTTAAGGAGTGCCGTGTGTTGAGTCTTTTTAGTACAAGTACACAGAGCAAGAGAGGAAAGCGAACCTTGTGATCTTCAAATAAACTTATGAAGTTTGCAAAGAACAGCCTGTTGAGTCTTGGCATTCGCAACACAGTGGCACCTCCAATGGGACCTGGAAGTCGTTTAACAAGAGTCTTGTAATCAACCATGGAAAACCTTCAAGCAGACATCAAAGGTAAAGTAAAACTCCTTGATTGTACCCTGGGAAAAACCAACAAAATACTCAAGTCCAATAGTGTGCTCGCAATCACAAGACATCGGGAAGTGCTAACCACCATAGTGGCATGCCTAGATCAAGTAAGGCTCGAAGTATTGGAAGAGGCCATTGATAGTTGGACCGCGGGTATTGAAGGTCACGTAGCTGAGGTCAACACTAAACTCCCCCTTTTATCTGAGCGTTTATCTAAAATCAAAGCTGAAGACCTTCACACTAAGGAAAAGGAGAGTACTCTTAGGGCGAAAGAGCACGAGGAACATTTAGCATTTGAGCGAGCAGAGCTCAAACACAAACAGAAGCTCCAGTACGAATTAACAATAGAAGAATGTAAGAAGAATCAGACAACAAAGGCAAGCGAAATCAAAACCAGCGAGGCACAGCGCACGAAGCTTCCCAAGTTAACAATTGCTAAGTTCAATGGTTCTTACACAGATTGGCTCTGTTTCTGGAATATTTTTGAAGCAGAAATAGACAGTTGCAGTGACTTAGCTGGTGTAACAAAACTCGCTTATCTGAAGGATCTCTTGGTTACCAAAGTTAGAGCCAAAATCGATGGCCTCCCATTCTCAAGTGAGGGGTATGAGCGCGCCAAAAACATCCTCAAAAGCAAGTATGGGAAAACTTCAGAGGTAGTTAATGCTTATGTGCAAAACATAATGGTGTTACTGACAATAAGCGGTTCAAACCCAGTAAAAAATCCATCAGTTTTATGAGAATTTATTGTTCAATGTACAAGTGTTAGAAATGTTACGAAAGCTAAAGGAAGTTAATGGGAACGTAAGAATGACCATTGATAAGCTGAAAGGAATACGAAGTTATCTGGTAAGAACTGATGACGACTGACAGACCTGGGACTTCCGGAAGTTAGTGGATGCCCTGCGTAAGTGGACGGAACGGAATCCTTTACCTGTCAAAGTCATTGACAAGAACCAGGAACCCCCGAGCTATCCAATTTATCAAACGCATCAGGGGGACATGCCTTTGCACAGCTGTGTCTATTGTGACAGCACGGATCACCGGTCACATGAGCGCAGTAACGTAACCCAGCCATCTCAAAGGAAAAGAATTCTTCAACTTAAGAGCCTGTTTCAACTGCACAGGATCCGATCACAAGGTCACCAAACGCAGGAGCAGATGTTTCGTGTGCAAGCGAAGACATCACACATCGATCTGTGACAAAACGGAAATGGCAGAAAATTCAATGACAGCTGCCCAAGCAGGTAATGGCCCAGTGGTGTACCCCATGGTTGTCATAGAAGTCGCTGGAGTGAAATGTCGAGCTTTACTGGATTCCGGAGCAGGAAGCTCGTACACCTCAGCTGCACTCATTGAGCAAATCAGAGCATGATCGCATCACTCTGGGATGCGCAAGATAGAGATGATGCTAGGCACAGTTAGCCGAACCATGGACATTTACCGAATCAAGCTACGCTTGCTCAAGGGAGACTTTGAGATGGAAGCAGACGTTACTAAAGTGGACAAGCCTCGACTCGTGATGTTAAAGAACCCCCATTACAAGAACCTTCTAGCGAAATATCCCCATCTGAAGGGTGTGACCATGGATGACGCAGATGATAAAGCTCACCTACCAGTTCACCTTAACCTTGGTAACAGTGAATGCTGCAGAATAAGCACCACCGAGCCTCAACGCGTGGGAAGAGAATGGGATCCAGTTGCAAGTTACACTAAGTTTGGTTGGATCATCACTTCACCAGACCAGGAACTAGACGCGACCAACATGCTTCTCACTCAAACCTCTATCATAGACTATGAAGAACTGTGTAAACTGGACGTTCTTGGTTTAGCAGATACCCATACAGGCGATCAGAGCATAATGTACAAAGAGTTCAAGGAGCAGCTGCGTAGGAGCGAAGAAGGATGGTATGAAACTGGTCTCCCATGAAGGGGAAATCATCCTCCCTTGCCAAACAATAAGGAACTCTGCACAGACTGGCTAGTCTGGTGCGGAAGCTAGGGAAGACGAAGTCCATGGGCCAGTACAATGCAATAATTCAAGAGCAGTTGGCTGATGGAATAGTGGAGTGCGACCCAAACACCTTCCAAGGTCGGGAATTCTATATTCCCCACAAGGGAGTGGTGCATGAAACCACTGAAAGCACCAAGTTGAGGAACGTATGCAATGCCTCCGCAAGGGCCTGGGACAGTGCGCCATCTCTAAATGAATGTCTGAACGCTGGTCCACCGTTACAAAACAAGCTATGGAGTGAGTTGGTTTGAGGGCGTTTCAATCCAGTTGCAATCACTGGTGATATCAAGAAAGCCTTTCTACAAGTCCGAATCTGACTAGAAGAAAGGGATGCCCTCAGGTTCCACTGGCTGAAGAACGTGGAGTCCAAGGAAATAGAGACACTCCACTTCACAAGAGCACTGTTTGGTTTGGGTTCCTCGCCCTTCCTCCAGGCAGGAGAAATTGAGCAACATTTCGATACCTGGAGCCACAAGCAGCCTGAAATTGTATGCAAGATCAAAAAGAGTTTGTATGTATGATGTAATAAGCGGAGGATCAACAACTTCCAAGGCAAGAGAAATGAAAATTGCAGCCAAGGAGATCTTTGCTGATGATGCCTTCAAGCTTCATAAATGGAATTCAAAGTTTCCTGAGGTAGCCCCTAACGAAACCGATTGGAGTGCAGACCACACCTTTGCCAAACAGCAACTGGGGATATCTTCAGGGGGAGAAAGTTCACTACTTGGCCTGAAGTGGGACAAGCTCAGAGATGTACTTAGTGTCACAGTACCCACCCCGAAGGCCGACAATACCAAGAGAGGAGTTCTAGCCAAAGTAGCAAGCATATACGATCCCCTTGGAATGACGTCACCCCTCTCACTTAGTGGAAAGCTACTGTATCAGGACCCCTGTAATCTAAGAGCTGGCTGGGATGAGCAGTTATGTCCTGATCTTGCCAGACAATGGACTCATTGGGAGTCAAGCCTGCCTGAAAGGAGCCAATCATCAGCATAGCCCTTCATGTGTTTGGAGATGCAAGTGGGGTGGGCGTGGCAGCAGCAGCATTTACAGTGGTGACGCAACCCTTTGGAGTAACACAAGGGATAGTAGCAGCAAAGGCAAGATTGCCCAAACAGGGCCTCACAATACCGTGCCGGAGCTAGTCGCTGGTCACATGGCCGCAAACTAAGCCACTAACGTAAAAGAAGTATTGAAAGGTCATCCAGTCGATTAAGGTTACTGTTGGTTAGACAGAAACCTTGGATTAGAGGGAATGGTAACTACAAGCAGTTTGTGCACAAAGGGTGCTCAAGATTCAACAGAAGTAATAGATAACATGGAGACACATTCCCACTAAGGAGAATCCAGCGGACCTGGGGAGCCACGGAGGACAAGTAAAACAAGACAACGAGCTCTGGTGGTACCAGCCGAAGTGGCTGTCAGACCCAGGTGCTTGGCCAGAAGATATAACACCAGGGCAACTGCAGAAACATTAGCAGAAGCTAAGACGGTGAGGGAGATTTTCAAGTTCACTGACAACAAAGACGTAAATGAGCTTGACAAGCTGCTCCACAAACACAACGTATGGTGTGTAATATGTGCGTGGATGGCGAGACTTATCCACAACAGCAGACACCTATCACCAGAAAGAAAAAAGGGTCCACTAACTTCAGAAGAGCTGAAAGTCCAAAGACGATTCTGGGAGAGGAGAGCACAGCAAGAAGGGATGAGATCGGAGAAGTTTGAAGAAGACCGCCAGAAACTCAACCTGCAGTTGAACAACAATGACCTGCTGGAGTGCTGAGGAAGAATACAAGGTGTCTACCCTGTATATCTTCCAGAAATAGCAGTCTACACCAAAAAGTTTATTCAAGAAGCTCACGAAAGTACTCTGCACGGTGGGGCGGGCATGACAACGGCCAAAGTGTGTGAACAGCACTGGGTTCCATGAATCAGGCACCTCGTGAAATGCATTATCAAGAAGTGTGCTGGCTGTAAGAGATTCCAAGCAACAGCACTTGCTGCTCCACCTCCTCGGTTACTGCCAAGGGACCGAACAGAGGAAACCACACCCTTTCAAATCATGGGAGTTGACTATGCAGGCCCCATCAAGTACCAAATCTCAAGCAAACGAGAAGGCAAAGCATACATCATCTTGTACGCTTGCAGTTTAACGAGAGTGTTATATCTTGACCTGACGAGGAGCTTGGAAATCAGTGAATTCCTCCTAAGCTTGAAAGGGCTAATAGCTAGGTGTGGCAGACCCAGCAAAATCTATTCAGACAATGGTAGTACCTTCATTGGAGCAGCAACTTGGATTCGTCAGGTCATGCACGACGAGAAATTGAGCGACTTTCTTGCCCACCTGCAAATCTCCTGGCAATGCAATCTCAGCAGAGCACCCTGGTGGGAGGTCAATTCGAGCATATGGTGGGGCTAGTCAAAGGAGCAACGAGAAAAAGCATTGGAAATGCTCAACTGACCTATGATGAGCTGAAAGAAGTTCTATTGGATGTTGAAGTGGCTCTAAACAACTGTCCATTTTCCTATGTTGAAGATGTCCAGCTGCCAGTGCTTACACCCAACTTGATGCTGTGCACTCAACCAAACTCAATTCCAGAAATGCCACCACATCACAAAGAAGATCTGGAGCTCAGGAAAGGTGCCAAGTACTCACAAAGATGCAAGGAGGCCATGTGGCAACGTTAGACAAAAGAATATTTACGTGGTCTAAGGAACGGCACAATCTTAAACACAAGAGATCTTCACGCAGTGTAGCAGTTGGAGATGTCGTAATCATCAAAGACAAAAACAAAGACAGACACAAGTGGAGACTTGGCATTGTGGAGGAACCAACAGTCGGGCAGGACAGTATTGTGAGAGCTGTTAGACTACGAGCTGGGAAGAAACATTTGGAATGAGCTGTTCAACAATTGTACCCACTGGAGCTGTCTTGAGACATGTTGAAAGATTCCGCAGTCCTGAGTTCCATGCTGAACCCTGAAGCAAAAACCTTTAGACCAAGGCGAGACACCACAGTTGCAGCCAGATTGCATGTCCAGGATATAGCAGAGCAAGAGCAAGGCTTTTAAGAACATTGAGAACTTTGTTTACTTAAACGTTGACCATACTATCGAGTAGGAATTTTGAACTTTGGACATTTAGTATTTGCCGCCCTTCAGGGACAAATAGGGGAGTGTGTCATGAAAGTTCCAATTTAATTGTGTGACAGTTTATCCTATTTTTAAGTTGCATGATTCAGGGAATCTAGGAATAATAGAAATCGGAAGCATGTGCCTGACAGTCTCAATTAGTTGAGTCGATGATTACCAGTTAATTAGCAGCAGATTCTAAATGTGTTTCATCATATCGACAAAACATGTAAGTTTGTGTGTCAGGTAATATTCCATGATCAAAGAAACTGTTTAGAAAAGGTTGTAAGCCAATCAAATTAGGTTTCGCTAAGTTTTAAGGAGTGCTGTGTTGAGTCTTTTTAGTACAAGTACAGTCAGAGCAAGAGAGGAAAGCAAACCTTGTGATCTTAAAATAAACTTGTGAAGTTTGCGAAGAATGGCCTGTTGAGTCTTGGCATTCGCAACACTTATGTGCGGCGGCTGAGCACACTGATGCACGTTCAAAACAAGGACAATAACAAAAAACATTCTTGAGAACGCTGTCTGAATGGCTATACGATAGCAGAGCTGCTTGAAAGACACAAACCCAAATGCCAGGGGCAGCTGAAAAGGCCCACAAGGACCGAGCTCCCCCAAGAGGGTGAAAACAAAGTGGCATTCAAGAACTCCCACAAGCAGATGAAAGCGCCAGCTGTAGTGTACGCAGACTTTGAGTCACAAGTGAAAAAGATACATGGCTGCACTATAAAGGCCAGGTGACAATAAAAACAGGAGTCTAGGAACCCTGCGGCTTTTCATACATAATCTTGACAAGTGATGGCCAGATGCACAACCCGTTCATGTACCATGGGAAAGACGTGGTGTACACGTTTCTGATGAGCATACTAGGGAGTTTAAGCAAATTGCTACGGCTGGCGCTGCTATGGCTACCGGAAGTAAAATTGTCCAAAAAACTAGTCATTGCGCATGTCAGTTGTTCTCATCCAGCCGTAGCGGGAAATCCTTCTATACCAGTGGGAAGGTTTTGGTGTAGTCTGTGGTACGTTGACTTCTCTCACTTCTTTCGCTGCTTTATACAGTCTCCTGAGCAATTTTAACCGCTGAAATACACTTAACATCTTTAAAAATAGTTTATCATGAATATTTTTCAAGCTTGCTGGTTTTTACCAAGTGAATCTGCCTTTATTTTTGCTGCCGGGTTTGTCGAAGGATCGAAGCAGTGAGCACATGGCGAACGCAGCGAACGGCAGGAGAAATACGTAAGTACAAAGTCCAAGTTTTCCTTTTCAAATCTCAGACTACTTGAAATTCAAATAGCTGAAGGGGAGGAATGACGAGGGTTATGAAGGACTGTGAAGAAACTTTGATTTAGCGTTTATAGGATCCAAATTGGCAATTTTACAACATGTAAGCTTAATGTAATTCACTCATTCACTGTGGACAGTGTGCACAGGATCGCTTACATTTTTCCAAACATTTGAATCTATTAAGAGCTGGTCAGACAGAAACGCATTTAATTACCATCTATTTTGAATTTTAAATTTCGTGTGCAATGATCAATTTTGGATGTTGCATGCATTTTATATTGTGTTAGTTGACATTTGTAATGAATATTAAATAGGCTTACATGTTTATCGGGAGTGAGTCTCCTTGTATAACATTTACAACTCATTGTCATTTTTTTCAAGTCAAATTTACCATATGGTGTTACATTTTGATTTCTCTACTGGGATATATTTAACTGTGTATGTACATGTACCTTTTGTTTAGGTAGTAATTTATTATAAAGGGGTTTACAATAAGTTCTTCTTGATAATAAGTAAGTTGGTGGTGGTTAGAAACAAAAAGCAGCCAAAACTAGTTCTCTTATGCAATAATATTGAGCCGCAACCAAATTTCGTTGAACTGTGCATTGAATAATCTTTGTGATTTCCTATCCAAGGACTATGGAGTGGACAGAAATACATGATACTTTGCTATGCCGTGAGGTACTGCTGGAAGAATCTTACAAGTATAGGAAAGGAAGTAATGAAAAAGGTAAAAAGTGGACTGAAATAGCTGAAGCCTTGAATAAGAGTGAAGAGGTGAAATTCAAAGTCACACAAAGAGGTGTCCGGGAAAGAATGGAACAACTTCAAAAGAAGCACTTGGAAAAAAAGAAAGAGGAAGAATCAGCTAGTGGCATTGCAGTAGATGATGTGACTGAACTTGAAACTTTAATCAATGAAATAATAGATCGAGAAAAGTTGGCAGAAGAATCCAGAGATTCTGAGGGAGCCCAAAAGAAGATTGAGGCAGACAAGCAAACTGCAGAGAAAATGTGAAAAGAGGCCATGGAGTGATTTGGAGAGACAAAAAAAAGATCTGCAGCTGAGGGTGGTCAAGGGAGGCAGACCAAACGAAGGCGGAGTGGAAATGATGCAGTGGAATTCTTGAAGGAAAAAACAGAGAAGGAAAATGAGTTTTGAGCAGAAGAACTTGCCTTAAGGAAACAACACCAACAACAAGCTGCCAGACAGGGTCAGATTTTAGCTATAATGCAGCAGCAACAACAACAGACAGCAGCCATGATGACCCTTGTTGACAGATTGCTACGAAAGAAATCTTAAAACATGGTTCAAGATGTCTGCCTTTTTGTATTGTTGATGTTACCCTTTGCAGGTCTTTTTGTGTTAAGTGGGGTTGTCATTATTTGATACTTTCAACCCAAAGTTCAGTTCAGAATTTGAAGTAGGCAGGTTTATTTTGTGGTTTAAACTTGTTTTTGGTTGAATTTTAAACCAGTTTGGTTTTAAAATTCTTTAAAATTCTTTTTTTTAAATTCAAAAAGGAAAATAAAAATAAAACTGTTAAATAACATTTCGAACCAGAAACAAGCTTAGACCCCAAGAAATAAATATCAAATGACACAAGTTGGAAGAATTTGACAGTTCATCAAAGTTTTACTCAAAGTTTAAATGTAGAAATGTTATTATTTTAATTCTACTTAAAGTAACAATGTATGGACCTTACAATACAAAAGGACTTTGGTTGTGAAACACACATGTACAATTGACAGTTGAGGTTATGTTCCATTTCACATTTGGGGAAAAAACTTCACCATTTGTGAGATTTCAACTCTAGGAACTCTTAACTTAAATGCAATAAATGCTGGATTTTTACACTTTTTTTAGGCAAAGTAATCTTGCAAACTGGGTGGGTCAAGCTCAAAAAACTCTGCTGTTTGGTTGCCATAGAGGCAAGGGAGTGCATTCCTAAGAAGTGCACACACCACATACATTTTCCCCAGACTGCTTAGTCCAATCTTTAGATTTTTTTTTGAAATCCAAAAACTTGAAATAATTGATGACGTCCCCAAACAACCACTCCACTGAGGAATGAACTTCACTCATTGCTGAATTGAATGCCTGCATTTGAGGAGTTAACACTCGATTGCAAAATGGTGCGTGCAAATGGATCCTCAAGGGATAGGTGGGGTCCCCATAGATGCACATCGGCTGCCCATGAAGATCGAAAGCAAACATCTGTAAACTCTGTATAAGCTGAGAATCCCTAAGTATTCCAGCATCATGCCTTCTTCCTTCTAGGAAAAATTGAAAAATATCATGTTTATTGTCTGCAGATAATATATGTCCGTACTTAGTGAATAATTATAGATTCCTGCATTTCACAGACTACCCTCACCCCCTGCCATGCATCCTATCGCCTGCATTATTAAGACAACAAGGACGCTCCTTAGAGCCACCCCTCCCCCCCTCCCCCCTTTTCTTGAGCACCTGGATCTGCCACTGACTAACACCTTTTACATTTAAGGAAACTTCAAGAACAGAAGTACTTACCAACAGGGCCATACAGGCGTCCAATAATCCCATTTGGCAGAGCTAGAGACTGAAACTTTAGAGCATGCACTCTTTTATGGCCATTGTAGACAACTCTCTGATGATTATTAGGCCTCGCTATAGGCCTCACTGTTCCATTGACAAAACCAAAACAGTTCTGCAATGGTGACCCTCTTTGGGAGATAACTTGGGCATAACTTTGCAATGCTGGTGGGTTCAACACTGCAGGATTCCAATTGATAATTTGATGACTGTGGACTGTATAGATGTAATTGAGCACTTCGTTGGTTACCATGCTCAATACAGAGACGGGACGAGCGAACCGTAGTAACATATCACTGTACTGGCAAGGGTAAGCAAAGCGTTTTAGCAGCATACAAAGGGCTTCTGTGCCCTCGGCTTTGCTTCGCTGATTACAGCTAATCCAGTCTGGGATTCGAAGTGCTTCTGCGAGTGCAGGTATATCTCTCTTCTTCACTCGGAATTCTGCAACTGTTACAAGCAGAACATGAGGGACTGGGCCCAGCCCCAGGTTACTTATTATTATGGGATCGAAAATCACACGCGTTGGAGAGAATAAAAACGAAACGAGGATCGATGAGAAAATGTGTTGTCATTGTAGTTTTGTAGTAGTTCCTGTGCGAGATTGAGTAGAGTGTAACATTTGGTGACCCCGACGTGACAAAGAAACCATCGAAATGTCTATAAAAGTCGTCGAAGAGATTCAGATAGAGGTGAGAACAACAATTTGTCAGCTTAGCGAAGCGAGTCTTCGAGAAATCTGTGCGGGGCTACATATCGAAGTTAAAGAGACGGATACGGGACGTCTGGCGTTAATACAAATCCTAACGAAATATTTAGACGCCGAAGAACTCGGAACTGAAGCACTAACGAATCTCAGAGAAACAATTAAAGAAAAGAAACCGGCAACGAAGGACGCGAAGAGTGAACAAGAGGGTGGTGTGAAAACCGAACATGTGGATCAGAAGTCTGCTGTCAAGTCAAGCACAAATGCAGTTACGCCTAAAGAAACCACAGCGATTCCACCGTTCAGGAAGGAATTTAAAATATCGGGACAGATTGGAGATTCACGTCAGAAAGATCGCTTGAGCTTTACCAGTCTTGCTCACCAAATTAACGCTGGATTGAAACGGGGCTATAAAGAAGAAATTGTTGAGGCCGTTATTCGAGCCATCAATCCAGGCCTTAGATTGAGGAGCTACTTGGAAGGTAAGCCCAATCTAGATCTTGCCAGATTACGTAAAATACTCCGGTCACATTACCAAGAAAGGGGGGCTACGGAAATGTATCAGCTGCTCAGTTTGGCAGTACAGGAAGCTGGGGAGGCCCCTCAGGACTTTCTTGTTCGCCTCCTTGATCTAAAGCAGAAAGTACTGTTTGCATCTCAAGAAGCAGGATCTGATTTGAAGTATGACCCAAAGCTGGTACAGTGCATGTTTCTGCATTCATTATTAACTGGGTTACGGAATGATAACATTAAAATGGAGATAAAACCATGCCTGCAAAACACCCAAGTGGAAGATGAAGAACTTTTTGAGAAATTGAATGCAGCAGTTAGTAATGAAACAGAAAGAATGCAGAAGCTTGGTTCCCGTCATGACCAGCTCACAAACCGAACCCCCACACAGCTTGTAGCCCAATTGGCCACCCATGACGACAGCCATGCCTGAGTTGAAGGTAAAACCCCAGAAAAGCCACCAAAAGTTAACCTTCTTACTGAAGTTAGAGAGTTGAAAGCGGAATTGGCTGCTATCCGGGAGGGCATGGAACAACAAAGCCGCGCTAGCCCTCACCCACAGTACAACCCTGTAGAGCAAGGGAGGGTTCGCCCTAGAGGGTGCTGGAATTGTGAAAGACAAGGAAGGGGTTTCCGTTGCAACCATTGTTTCAACTGTGGTGATGTCGGCCACTTCAGTTACCAATGCCTAAGGTCAAGCCGAAGGGGCTATAACTCAGCAAGCCCCCAGGGAAACAGACAAGGGTTGCCCCCACGGGACAAGGAGCAGCCCCTCGATTCATGAGCAGTCCCAACAATGCATGAACTGTGGAAAGAGGGAGGATTGGGCACATCAATACTTGCGGTGTTCACAGTGCCATACTAGCCACTATTGTTCAAAAGTTTGTCAAAGGGAACATTGGGAGAAGCATAAGAAACTATGTCAAGCCATTAGTGAAGTTGAACTGAGGGAAAGGGCAAGTGTTGAAACATTGAAAACGTCATTCAGTTCCCACCTAACCCCAAGACAACGCTCTAAACTCACCAAATTAGTGGGAAGAAAATGTGTGGTTTCCTGCTTGATTCAAGGGGAAAAGGTGGATGCCCTGTGGGATACCGGAGCTCAAGTTTGTGTTGTGTCCAAACATTGGAAAGAAATTAACCTACCAAACGAGCCAGTAAGAGACATAAGCGAGTTATTGGGGGAAGATGGATTAAATCTCCAGGCCGTGAACGGTACAAAAATCGCATATGATGGCTGGATTGAGGTAGAGTTCCAGTTGGTTGGGGAGGACGGGTACTTGGAGCCATTGACAGTACCCATACTAATAGGAAGTGAAGATAATCAGGAGTATCCCATCATCGGCTTTAATGTCATTGAAGAGGTCATTAAGAGGAGTAGTAGCCCCAACACAACCAGCCTATTGCCCCGAATAGTGAATGACTCGTTCCCATCTGTGAAAGAGGGCGAAGCAAGAGCGCTGGTTAATTTCATCCAAAGTATGGATGATGAAGCTGACACCGGTATGCTCAGAGTCGGCAGACAAGACATACGTGTCCCACCAGGAGAGACTGTGAGAGTCAAATGTCAGGTACACTTTGGACTATTAGAAGATTTGCCTGTTGTGTTTGAGCCCAAAGAGGAAGGGGCGTGGCCTGAGGGGCTAGAAGTTCAGGGCTGTCTCCACCGAATCTCCCCGAGGTCTTCGAGCTGAATGTATGTTCCAGTATGCAACAACACCGAATGAGAGATGACCTTACGTAGGCGGACAGAACTGGGCACTATACAGTTAGTGCAGTCCGTCACGCCACTGCCAGTCGAAGCTGAACAGAAACAAGAGAAAGAGGAAGGTGAAACTTGGAGTGAGGCAACCAGTTATGAGTGGGAGCCAAGTCAGCCCGAACAAAGTAAAGCAAAGTGGACTTCCCCAGTTGACTTGAGCCATTTGTCAAGTGAGCAACGGGTGATTGTCAAGGAGATGTTGAGGGAAGAATCCGGGGCCTTCGCTATAGATGATGGTGACATTGGATGTGCCGAACATTTGAAATTGGAAATCAACCTGAGAGATGACGTCCCAGTACAAAAAACATACAATTCAATTCCAAAGCCCTTGTACGAAGAGGTAAAGTCACACTTGCAGGATATGATCAATCGTGGTTGGATAAGCAACTCAAAGTCACCCTACTCTTCCCCAGTGGTGTGTGTGAGAAAAAAAGACGGCAGTCTGAGACTATGTGTTGACTATAGGCAGTTAAACAGCAAAACTGAGGATGACTGCCAGCCCATCCCTCCCATCCAAGACATCCTGAATAGTCTCAGTGGGAACACTTACTTTTCAGTGTTAGACCAAGGAAAGGCATATCACCAAGGATTCGTAGCAGAAGAACACCGACATCTAACAGCGTTCATCACCCCCTGGGGTTTATACCAGTGGAACCGGATTCCTTTTGGCCTTAAAAATGCACCGCCAGCTTACCAGAGGTACATGGAGAAATGCCTAGAAGGTCTCCGCGATGAAATATGTATTCCATATCTTGATGATGTCCTGGTGTACAGTAGAACATTTTCTGAGCATGTAGACAATGTGCGAAAGGTACTTAAATGTTTGCAGGAGTATGGTATCAAGCTGAAGCCAAAGAAATGTGAGTTGTTTAAGCCCCGTGTTCGTTACTTAGGCAGAATAGTCTCAGCAGATGGCTACACGATCAACTCAGCAGACGTTGCAGCAGTGGCAGCCCTTAAGGAAACTAAACCAAGAACTGTTGGTGAATTGTGCAAACTCCTGGGTTTCATAAGCTATTACTGCCAATATATTCGCGACTTCTCCAGATTAGCCAAACCCCTTTATGACCTACTTTCAGTTAAAGAATGCAGTGACCAGCCCAGCAGAGCTAAAGGACAGAAAGAGCACCCCAAGTGGAAGTTGCCAACATCGAAAGGACAATTGTCATCAAATCACAAAATCCCGTGGAATGAAAGACACCAAGAACGATTAAACTTCCTAATTGAACTTCTTATGCAGCCAGGGGTAATGGCTTACCCTGACTTTGAACAACCATTTGTACTGCACACGGATGCCTCAAGCGAAGGACTTGGGGCGGTGCTCTACCAAGAACAAGGGGGGAAATTGAGAGTTGTTGGCTATGGCTCAAGGACATTGACGCCTGCGGAACGGAACTACCACTTGCACTCAGGAAAGTTAGAATTCTTGGCCCTAAAGTGGGCAATTACTGACAAATTCAGGGATTACTTATTCTATGCTCCATCCTTCGCTGTTTTCACTGACAATAACCCGTTAACATATGTGATGTCATCAGCAAAGTTGAATGCCACGGGGCATCGGTGAGTGGCCGAGTTAGCGGATTATAACTTTACAATCAAGTACCGACCGGGCAAGACTAATGTTGACGCGGATGTTCTGTCAAGAATCCCATTGGACATAGACAAGTATATGAGCGATTGTACAGAGGAAGTACCCAAAGATGTCCTTGAAGCAACCGTGGAAGCAGTTAGGGAACAGGCAAAAGGCACAATCCCATGGGTTACGGCAATTGCTGCAGACTTGACAACTCCTGAACCGACATTAAAGGATCTGAATCTAAAACCCTTCAGCCCTAGTGAAATCAAGGAGGCACAGCACTCGGATAGTGCTATATGCCGCGTGCTTTACTACAAGACACACAGGATCAAACCGGGTGGTGGCCAACTGAAGAATGAACCCCATGGAGTTACCAACCTTATGAGAGAATGGAAGAAACTGGAAGTTGATGAACATGGTATCCTGCGACGAAGAACAAGCTCTAAGATACAATTAGTTCTGCCACACAACTTCATCCCAGTGGTACTTAAAGAACTACACACAGAGATGGGACACCTTGGAGTGGAGAGAGTCGCAGAACTTGCAAGGTCCCGCTTCTACTGGCCACATATGTACCGTGACATAGAGTATTTTGTGACACAACGTTGCAGATGCATCAAACAGAAGAAACCAAACACAGTCACGAAAGCACCTATGATGCACCTGATGACATCAGCACCCTTTGAAGTAGTTTCCATTGATTTTCTGCATCTGGACAAGAGCAAAGGTGGATATGAATATGTACTGCTGATTGTTGATAACTTTACCAAATATGCCCAAGCCTATGCAACGCGCAACAAGATGGCCCGCACTGCTGCTGAGAAGATCTACAATGAGTTTATCCCAAGGTTCGGTTTCCCAGCACGAATACATCACGACCAAGGTGGTGAGTTTGAAAACAAATTGTTCCACAACCTAGAACGTCTCAGTGGAGTTGCCAGCTCGCGAACCACTCCATACCACCCACAGGGCAATGGCCAGGTAGAACGCATGAACCGAACGTTACTCTCGATGCTAAGGACCCTCCCGGAGGAAAAGAAATCGAACTGGAAAGATTCCTTAAACAAGCTTATACATGCGTACAACTGCACAAGACACGAAACGACTGGGTTCTCGCCATTTTACCTGATGTTTGGCCGTTCCCCACGATTACCAGTTGATTTGTTGTTTGACCTAGACAACGACCTTCAACAGTGTGATTACCAGGACTATGTAAAGACGTGGCAAGCAGATATGAGACGGGCCTACGACCTAGCATCTAGGAACACCCAGAAATCGTCAGCCAGGAGTAAAGTGTATTACGACAAGAAGGCTTCTGCAGCAGTCCTACTCCCCGGCGACCGCGTACTTGTTAGAAACCTTTCAGAAAGGGGAGGACCTGGAAAGCTCCGTTCACACTGGGAAGAGCAAATTTATGTAGTTGAGGAACGCACATCTGATAGTCCAGTCTATCGAGTAAAGCCAGAACTTGGCCGTGGGAAACAATGAGTGTTACACCGTAACTTGCTACTTCCTTGTGATGCTTTACCACTGCCTAAACCAACGAGAGCATCATCCAAGACCACCCAACTAAGACCTAGAGTGCCACCTCAGCCTGAAGACATTCAATGCCCTCAGGTGATACTTCCCTACTAAGTCATGGCCAACTGGCTTGTACCTCACTGCCGGTGTGTTCACTGCACCCCGCACATCCCATTTATTCCACAGCTGCAATATATACCACAGCCCATATGGACAAACCAGTAATGAACACTCCTGAAGTCACAACTGATTACTCCGAGTATTAACCATGGACAAGCAGACCTGTTGCTCGCCTTCTGTGATTTAACTCATAAGCGAAATTTGTGTTGGATTTTCCCTCTAGTTACAAACTGTTAAAGACAAAACCTGCGGATAATGGAACTGCCACAATAAGTATTCAGTTTGAAACATGATGAGAACTGACGCTCCCTCCTAACCATTGTTCTTTTTGGTTTTGTATTTCCTGTTATAATGTCGGGACGACATTTCTGTTGGAGGGGAGTGTGTTACAAGTAGAACGTGAGGGACTGGGCCCAGCCCCAGGTTACTTATTATTATGGGATCGAAAATCCCACACGTTGGAGAGAATAAAAACGAAACGAGGATCGATGAGAAAACGTGCTGTCATTGTAGTTTTGTAGTAGTTCCTGTGCGAGATTGAGTAGAGTGTAACACAACACATTCATCATCTTCCATATCATCTAGATCAAAGAGTGGATATGAACTGTACCGTAGGTCTAGGCTTGGACACTTGTACTGTTGGTACAAAACCAGAAGTTCTTCGTCGTTAAGAATCCCTTCGTCATTGCAAAGTAAAATAAAGTCCCTTGTTTCTTTGAAGGAAGTCATTTAGAGTTTTTACACGCTTACTATAGTTTTAAAACTTCTCAGCCGTACTATTTGTATTTCGCGTTGCTAAAAGTTGAATTTTGGTGGGCTACGGCGATGTACTCTCCCCAGACCTCCTCAACCACGATAGCCGTAGTAGCGCCAGCTGTAGTGATTTGCTTAAACTTCCTACTGAAAGACGAAAAGCTGATGAGTGCAGAGATGGCCGACAAAAAGCCGCTTGTGATGATGCCAGAAGACTGGCACCAATATAACAGTGCAACAGAATGCCACATCTGCAACAAAAGCCTGTTCAAGCCGCAGTTCAGAGACACGTTCACCATGCACCACCATGGCCAAAGCCACAAAAAGTGCTATTACCAAGCCTGGAAGGGGTTCATAGGGCCTCTGAGAGAGAGAAAGCCCAATGGGCCCAACGGCTGGATAAATGAAATAAAGCAAGAGGATTGTATATTTTGTGAAAGACTGCTGTTGGTGAACAACTATAAAGACTTGGTGAAAGACCACTGCCACATAATCGGAAAATACCACTGTTGAAAACAAAAGATATGACATGCCTACACAGACTCCCCTCCTGAATTGTCATAGTGATACATTTTAGCCTTCAATTAAATCTTCGCTCTAACGAGCGTATCTTTTAGAGATTTGCCTCTCTTATATGACATAATCGGAGGTTTAGTATAGATGCTTTTCAGCAATGGCTGGTTTTGTATTACAACCCAGTTATTTATTAAATTTCCTTTAAGGCCATGTACTGCTGGGTGATATGTCGTGACAAATGGCAAAACTTTTGTTTGAGTCTTTCTTCTTTGTTGGAGAGCCAAGCTTCTGTTCTCGAAGCAGACTCCTATTAGGGCCCTCTCAATGAAGTTGTTAGGACATCCGCATGCTTTGAGGCGCAGTTTGAAGTTTGAGAGGCATTCTTCAAAAGTAGTTTGTGAAGAGTTTGTTCTTAGGAGTCTTGTCGCTTTGCCTTTGATAAAACCTTGTTTTACACCCAGAGGGTGGCAGGAGGTGAAATGCGTGTATTGGAAGGTTTCTATTGGCTTGTAGTGGGTCTTGATGTCAAGGCTAGAGTCAGTTTGAAATCTATCCCCTTTGTATATAATTATGTCAAGGAAAGTAATTTTGGTCATTATCAAGCAAGATGTAAGAAGTAAAATTTGCATAGATATATATAGCTAAAAGAGGTAAGAATGTGTGAAAATTATTAATGAAGTAAAAATATGTAAAAAGTATGTAAAAGAATTTACAAAGTAGTGCTTAAAACAATAAAAAACATGTAAAACTAATTTTAAAAAAAGATTATTTAAAAACTTTCGCACGAATAGAGTCAGATTGTACATTGAGGCTTGGTCTCAGTTTGTGAATAAAAAACATTTCAAAAATAAGACAGTCAAACTTGGTTGTACATTTCTTTAAAATCGAAAAGTTATTAGTAACATCTTTAGGGGCCAAAGAATGTTCCTCACGAAAATGTTTTCCAATTGATGACGATGGGTTTTTGTGCTCATCAACGCGTTGGTGCAAGTGCCGGCACGTAAAACCAACATAACCTGCATCACACAGGTCACATTTAAAATGGTACAAGGGACTGTTGGTTAACGACTGCTGGTTAACACTTCATTGCCATCAAAGTTTCTGAGCAACCTGTTCCTTCACCGACTGACAACAACAGTCCAGAGCCTGTTCGGATTGTCCCACCATTTAAAGACCAAGCTTCAGCTGATTTTCTTCGCACGCAACTGAAAGATCTTAGCACGAAAACTAACACCATCATCCAACCTGTTTTCATCAGCCACAAGATTGAGCAAGACCTGAAATCACGTTAAGTCAAGCCGTCAGTCGTTAACCAACAGTCCCTTGTGTACCATTTTAAATGTGACGTGTGTGATGCAGGTTATGTTGGTTTTACGTGCCGGCACTTGCACCAACGCATCGATGAGCACAAAAACCCATCGTCATCAATTGGAAAACATTTTCGTGAGGAACATTCTTTGGCCCCTAAAGATCTTACTAATAACTTTTCGATTTTAAAGAAATGTACAACCAAGTTTGACTCTTATTTTTGAATTGTTTTTTATTCACAAACTGAGACCAAGCCTCAATGTACAATCTGACTCTATTCGTGCGAACGTTTTTAAATAATCTTTTTTTAAAATTAGTTTTACATGTTTTTTATTGTTTTAAGCACTACTTTGTAAATTCTTTTACATACTTTTTACATATTTTTACTTCATTAATAATTTTCACACATTCTTACCTCTTTTAGCTATATATATCTATGCAAATTTTACTTCTTACATCTTGCTTGATAATGACTGAAGAGCGGTCAAAAGGTCGCAAACTTTTACCGTTTATTTTTATTGTCAAATGTTTTAAAAAACCCTTACTGATAAAGTAATTTTGCTCTCTGAAATTTCAGCTGTGAGTACAGAAATGAACAACCTCTTGCAAGATGGTAAGTTCTTGATTTGTTTAGTTACATGAGCTTTGAGCTTAAATGAAGTCACTCATTCAAGAGCATGGTAAAACCAAAGAATCCTGGCTATAATTTAACAATTAAGTCACTTATTTCCTACCCTGTCTGCACTTATATTAGCCCACTTAAATATAGGGCCCACTAAATTTAAATACTGACCTTCAATTGCATTATTGCAGAGCAAAGAAGGAAAAGACAAGAAAAGCAGTCCTCAATGACTGCAAAGAATTGCAAACAGTCAAAGGAGGTGGTGGAGACTTCATCAGCTGAGTCCTGATTTAAATTTACACTAAAATAAGGTCCTTTTAGCTATATCACGTATTAATTTATACAAATTTGATGTTATTACTTTTTAGAAGTGAAAATAAAAACTTTCATTGCAGGCATGAC
The DNA here is from genome assembly GCF_964199315.1 of Orbicella franksi. Classification (NCBI taxonomy): domain Eukaryota; kingdom Metazoa; phylum Cnidaria; class Anthozoa; order Scleractinia; family Merulinidae; genus Orbicella; species Orbicella franksi. Next base: position 15,697,019 of record NC_138147.1, read on the forward strand.
AATTGCATTTTTTGCCTCTTTTGGAATGGTTTCACATTGCTCTGATGATGTGTGTATATTTCATTTGTGGTATTCTTAATTTCTGATGGGTCCCCTGCTTCATATATCTGTCTGGATTCGCAAAAACACAGCCACAGCATTTGACTTGTTACTGACAATCTTGATACAATTCTGTCCTAGAGCTAGCTTTCCACAAGGCTTATTGTAGCTCAAATGACAGCAAATAACTCTCCTGTACGCTTTTTGAGGCCAGGATGACTAAATTCACCGTCTTTTCATTGACTCATGAACTGTACAATTTAATTACGAGTGCTTTTAACATGAAATTGGAGTCTAAATCAACACGAATTTGCAGATATCAAAACCACGGCAGAGAGCTAATCTATTGCTTCCTAAAGGCCTGCATCATCCTAAATGGACTGAACAAGAGCTTCCTACATCGAGAATCGATTGCACTTCAAACAAACTAGGCCATAGTTAGCAATAAGCGAACACTTAACATGTTGTCGTTACGTCAACTATCGCCCGGAAGCCACGCAAATAAATTTCTTCCACGCTAGCAAATCACAGACAGTTCTGATGGTTAACTAAGCTGAGAACGCCTAAAATTGATAACACAAGAAAATTCTACTAATGATCAGCGCTTGACCTCATGTTCTTCACCCTGCTCGTGGCCATGTTTTGCTCGCAAATAGCAATGTCCTGGATGTACATGAATTTTGTCAAGGGCGGAACGGCCATATCCAGATTTCAACAGATTGTTTGTAAGTCTTTAGCTACTTCAAAGTTCAGAGCAAATAATGCCAACAGCAGCTAGATATGTCTAGTCCACTGGACTGGGATAAGCTGACGCCAAGGATGGATGCACGTTTTTAAGTTCGCTCGCTTGAGAGGCAAAATGCTTGAAAATGTAGGGGATAGTTGAATATGACAAGAAATAGAAGAAGAAAACGCAAGAAGTTAAGTAGTTTCTCAAGTTTAGAAGGCTCTTCAACATTCCAAGACGAAGTTTCAGGCCCACAAATGGTGTCCGAAGACAGCATCGACGAGGCGCCATCACTGGCCGGTGTGTGGAAAGTTCTCACGGAAATCAAATCAAACACAGAGAAGCTAGTAAATGACGTGGACTTGTTAAAGGTAACTTACTAAGAGCTGCAAGAAAATTTAGCTTCCACAAAGATCCAAGTAGATATTTTGATGAAAGAAAACAAGAGTTTAAAATCCAAAGTAAAATCACTTGAAGATGACCTGTACAAGTCCAAAGCACATTCGAAAGAAATAGAACAAAGATTGGACGATGTTGAAGCAAGACATGAAGATTTAGAACAGTACACTCAAAAGTTTAATCTAGTGATACATGGGATCGCTGAACGCGAAGAAGATAATGCGGAGAATGTAATTGAATTGGGAAAACTTTTGAATGTGAACTTAACACAAGACGACATTGACATTGTTCATAGATTAAACACAAAATCTAAGACCGAACCTTGTCCAATTATCGTCCGTTTTGCAAGTTACAACGCCAAGAACAAGTTATATAAAGCTAGATTGCATCTTAGAAATGTGACCTCACATGGCTTAGGACTGGGCAAGATTTACATCAATGAGAATTTAACATCATGGAGGACTGAGCTCTTTAAAGAGGTAAGAAAAGTTAGGAAAAAATATCATAACGGCAAAGCTTGGACTGTAGACGGGAAAATTTTCTTCAAACCGGAACTCACTTCCAGAAGGCTCATGATTATTGTCGTACCTTTGAAGCCTCAGAATTACAAAAGTTCAAGTTCAACATTCAAGCGAGTGCTGGAACTGAGCATTCATTAGGAATTCAGCCTGTTAGAAAGTCAAAAGAAGCTGACAAGACAGCTGCTCGTTCTTGTAAGTTTTGTGGTTACAAGCACCCATTTACTCGACCATCTTGTTGTCCCGCATTTGGAAAACAGTGCTTTAAGTGTAAGAAAGAAGGTCATTTCGCCCAAGTGTGCCCAGGGAATGTACAAGAAGGTTCAAAAGTTGATTTAGTGCAACAAGAAAGTCCACCAGACCTAGACACTCAGAATATGAATAAGGAGGTACATACCTATTTTGGATCTATTGAACTGGACAGTGTTTCTGATTCCAGGAAATCAACAAAGAGCCTTATCACTCTTAACCCATTGACACCTGTGCCGCCCGTAACCGCCCATGCAAAAAACTCCTCCATTTCCCTGTGCTGCCTGTAACCGCCCGAAAAAAAGCATGTGGGGACAATTGCCTTTCCTACCCTCCCTGAAGATTCTTTGGTTCCCCTATTGTTCTATTGTTCTTGAGGACAAATAAACCAATCAGAATGGACTTTCTGAGCATATTTTCAGAGGACTTTAGGGGTCCTAGAAAGCCGGTTTTTCTTCTTAAAATTGCGCGCTCGAAAAGTGCAGGTAACATGGCGCATTGCGGTCCAAATCTAAAAAACTTCCAAGGTCTTGTTTCCATTCCTAACACGGATGAATTACTGCTTTGGGCTTTAAAATAGAAAGGAAAAATAAATCAATGTTCAGGTGGCCTCAGAATGGAGGATCAAGGAATACAGAGTACTCAAAACTTTCTGGTGAAGAAGTTTTTCTTCCTACAACCGCCGAGAAAACATGAAGATCGGAGCGCTTTCAAGTAAGTTTCGACGACAGATCGCAGGTTTAAAGCGGCTTTTTGGATTTGAGGAACAAAAATGGTAATGTACATTATTACTTTGAAGTTGAATTCAACTTTTGGAACGATTGGTAAAGCCACACGCGTTAAAATGACTGCAAAAGCGGTCGGCAAAAACTCAAGCTTTCGCGTTAGCATGAAGAATAATTTGAACATGCGGTCATGCAGCGAAGCAAGTCTGCAAAATTTTGAACAATTTTTTGCTTTTAAATAGGTTTCTTCGTCTCAGCTTGAATGAAAATTTATTGTTATTGAACTTCCTTTCGCATCTCTCTCATTTGGTTCCCTGTATTTGGGAATTTTAGGTTTTAAAAGTGAACAGTAACTTGCACGCTGGATTTCTGCATATTTAATTTACGGCAATCTCTAGGCGCTTTGTATATTTAGTTTATTCGCTTCGTTCAAATATTTTTTGGAGTCTTATTCAGCTACTACAGAACCGCTCAGAAAAGAACTAAATGGCCACTGATTTAACGCAGTTGAAATACGACTGATCTCAAAATAATTCGCTTGTTTTTGTCGTCGTTTTGATTTACGACTCTCATCTTTCTTTTGCAGGGCCGTAAGATTTTCGTCGCACGGGGAAATTACTTGATTTCTTGATTTCAGATTGATTTTTACATGAGTTCTTCGCTTTTATTTTTCGTTGTTTTCTCAAATGTTAGCCGTTATAGTACAAGAAATTCAATTCTGTTGTATTTGGTTTCGTTTTTGTCCTCCAAAGTCAATAATTGACTCATTTTCACAAAGTCAATTTTCTCAGCTTCTGTGGGACATTTTGTCGCGCGGTAAAGAAATAATATAATTTCTTGTTTTCTCATCAGTTTTACACATTAGGTTGAGTTCTGTTTGCTAATATTTTTTAATATTTTGACCCTTCATTTATTCAACTTTAAATAAACGATGTCTTGAAACCTGATCCTGTGTCTGTGGTTACTGCGCATACAGTTTATTTTTGTGCTTTTGCTCGCTCAGAAATATTCCAAAAAAACGCCAGGGAATTAGGGGTGGGTCGTGGGCAATTTCATTCAGGCGTCAATGGGTTAAGATTGAAGGGCAGAATGTTGAAGTAAAAGCAGACACAGGTGCAGGGGCTACTGTCATACCCTTTCATCTGTATAAGAAAATCTCCAAAAAACCTCTCCAAAAGATTCAGCAACCTTTGAAAGGCTGGCTTGCAACTAAGCCCATTCATCCAAGAGGCTGTGTACGCCTTCAAACTCAATACAAGAATCGTCAAATGAACCTGTTGTACCTTGTTGTTGACGGGAACTTTACACCCTTATTGGGATGTGATGCCTGCTTGGATTTAGAAGTCCTTCAGTTTATGAATCTCCAAGTGATAGATACACCAGTACCTAATCCAGCCATGCCAGATACACCAAGAGCATGTGGAGACCAGACCATCTTCCAGAAGGACTCAATATTGAGGGAGTACCCAGATTGTTTCAGTGACAAACCCGGCACACTTCCAAACAGAGTACATCTGGAAGTTGATGCTTCAGTACCGCCAGTTGTTCACCCTCCCAGGAAAATTCCAGTTGCTATGCTGGAGCCAGCACGAGAGAAACTCAAAGAGATGGAAGAAGATGGTATTATCGTGAAAGAGGATGAGCCTACGTCGTGGGTCTCATCAATGCTAGTTATTGACAAAAGAAAGGTGAAGGATAAAAGAAAGGACACTCCACTGTCAAAGGATGATGTCAGAATTTGTATTGACCCAAGAGATCTTAACAAGGCCCTGAAAAGACCCCATTATCCAATGGTTACCGTAGAAGAAGTTGCAAACCGACTTTCAGGTGCAAAGAGTTTCACATCACTTGATGCATGCAGTGGATACTGGCAACTCCCCGTAGATGAGGAGAGTTCCAAGCTCTTGACTTTTAACACACCATGGGGGCGATACCGATTTACAAGACTCCCTTTTGGTATCCACCAGCCCCTGAAATCTACCAAAGGGAGATGGACAGACTGTTTGAAGGGGTTCCTGTTGAAATCATAGTGGATGATTTCCTGATACATGGTAAAGATCAGCTTGAAGTTGATGACAAATTGAGACGAGTACTTGACAAGAGCAGGGAGGTACGACTGAAGTTCAACCCTAAAAAGGTGAAGCTTAGAGTACCAGAAGTAAGTTATGTTGGACACCTGTTCTCATCTGAAGGTTTGAAACCAGATCCGGAGAAGATCAGAGCCATTAATGAGATGCCACCCCCAGAGGACAAAGAAGGTGTACTTCGCATACTAGGAACTGTGAATTACCTGGACAAATTCATCAAGCACAAGGCTGACATACAAGAACCCATATCGCAACTTACCCAAAAAGATACAGCATTTGTTTGGGAAAAGCCACAACAAGAGGCCTTCGACAATCTGAAATCAGTCATCACGAGTGCACCTGCACTAGCTTATTTTGACAACAGCAAGGAAACAGTGCTAAATGTAGATGCAAGTAGTAAAGGCCTTGGTGCAGTGATCCTACAGGATGGCAAGCCGGTTGCATTCGGATCCAAAACACTAACTAACTGTGAGAAAAGGTATGCAAACATCGAGAGAGAGCTGCTTTTTTTAAAATTTTTTATTATTATTATTATTATTATTTAAAGTAACACATCTTAACAAATTACACGTATCACAAATTACAAAAATTACAATAACAAAGTACTCTGGCATGGCTACTCCGATTCTACAATGTACATTACTTATTTACATCAGGTGTTACTTACATTAGGAAAATGAATAACATAAAATAATTAATTAATTCTGACAGCACACATTAGCTACAATTAAATTAAACAGGTTAAAAAGCAAGAAACAGAAATAAAAAGAGAAAGAAAAAAAAACAATAAAAGGAAAGGAAAACTTAAAATTACAAAATAAGCAAAAAAGCAAACAAACAACTCGTAGCGCGGGGAAGAGGGAGGAGGAACGATTTCTAATCTTGATTTAATACAATTAAAAGTAACTTAGTCTATAAAGTTTGTGACGAGCATTGTTACGTTACGAGTACTTTTCCGGTGTTAATTTACAAATTTGCAACTTTGTATTTATAGTTGATTCTAACAATAAATTCGGGTAGTACAAGTGAACTGTTGTTTAGTTTACTTATATACACATAAAAATTCATAAAAAGGAGGGTGTAATTGAATTTTCTCACTAGCTCCATATATGTTGGGTGTTTAAAGGTGGCGAAAAGCGTTTCTTTTGTATCTGGCTTAAAGTTTGAACCATTCTGAGTGTTAAACCAATTGATGGCTTTGCATGTGAAGGTTTTTGTAAATTCGCAGTCGATAAAGGTGTGATTTATGGAGTCTGGCTCACCACAGTAGATGCAGTCACTGTCTGTATTTATCCCATATCTGAAGAGTTCTTTCTTTGTAATGACAATCCTATGGATAAGTTTGAATTGAAATTCTTTCAACTTATTTTCTTTGCATGTTTTTGAAGCCATTTTAAAGACATCTGTCCAATTCTCTGTGTCTATTGAAATATCTCTTTTCCATCTTTCCGGGCCAGTATGAGGTGATTGGTGTTTCTTAACAAGAAGTAGGCGGTAATAGTCTCTTGCCTTATACGTTTCAAAATTGATTTGATTAGTTTCGTTCAGTAAAAAAGATTTCCAGTTTTCTCTATAATTAAAGATCGAGTTTTGCCCTAGGACTCGTGCTCTGTTCTTCAAGCTCACAGGAATTGCACTCAAGATTTGATAGAACTGGAGAAAATTTGTGTTACAATGATATTTAGCATGAAATTCTTGAAAAGTTAGGTATTGACCGTTTTCATTAAAAAGCTGTTGGATCGTGTGGATACCCTTGACAAACCATTCCCTTATAAATAGCGGTTTTCCATCAACTAAGATTTCTTTGTTATTAAAGAGAATGGTTTCGGTTCCTTGATCATAATTGTACAGAGTCTTGATTTCATCAAATGCAATAAGTATGTCTCTGTAGAATGTTGGAATGTGCCTTAAATATTTGACATCGTAGTTACATCGAAGCAGGAAATTGAGACCTCCGTGTTTGTTAAAAAAATAGTCCGGTACTACTTTCCAATTGCAGTTATCTCTAAAGAGAAGTCTTTTGATCCATGCAAGTCTGAGCGATTTTATCGTAAGTTCGATGTCAACCATCCGTAAGCCTCCCGAGGAAAGGTCTTGGTACATACTAGTCCGTTTTATTTTGCCCTTCTTATTTTTCCAAAGGAAACGAAACATTTTATCTTTTACCATTGGCACTATTTCCTTAGGGACGTTAACATTTGAAATTGAGTATATTAAGTTAGATAACCCCAGAGATTTAATTATCAGTACTTTTCCATAGAGTGTTAATCCTCTCGATTTCCAAATGTCTAAATTTGTCTGCAGTTTTTGTACTTTCAAATTTAAGTTCATCTGGTTATTACCTTTTTCGTCATAGGAAATATAGATTCCTAGTAATTTTGTGGGAGTATTCATCCATTTCATCCCTAGTGGTTTGGTTCTATTATTCAACCATTTCCCTAACCAGAATGCTTTTGTTTTCTCTACGTTGAGCACTAATCCAGAGAAATTCCCAAAAGCACTCATAGTTTTCAGGGCTTGTTCAGCAGAAGCCACATCAGCACAAAATAAGTTGGTATCGTCTGCAAATTGGCTTAGTTTGATCTCTGAGCCAAAAATTCTGATTCCTTTTATGGTTGAGTTTTGTCTTATTTTGTTTGATAGTATTTCTGCTGTCAGGATAAACAGATATGGCGAGAGTGGGCATCCTTGTCTAACTCCTCTAGAGGGTTTAAACCAGTCCGTTGCAAAACCGTTGTTCAAAGCTGCGCTTTCTATGTCCATGTAGAAGATCTCGATCCATTTTCTTAAGCTATCACCGAAATTGAATTTTTTGAGAGCACTTTGAATACAAGACCATTCCAGTGAGTCGAAAGCTTTTTTAAAATCAACTGATATTAATATACCTGGAGTGTTGTTCACCTAAGTTTGCTCCATAATATCACTTATTAATCTTACATTTTCTCCAATATATCTTCCTTTTATGAAGCCCGTTTGGTCCGGATGTACGAGTTTTGAGAGCATTGGCTCAATTCGCCTTGCGATGGCTTTTGATGCAATTTTATAATCCACATTAGGTAAAGTGATTGGTCGCCAATTCTGTAAAAGCAATAATTCAGCGTCGTCTTTCGGTAAAAGCGTAATTATGCCTCTACGCTGAGAGACCGATAACCTCCCATGCTCGTATGCTCCATTCAGGCTTGCTAATAGATCTGCTCCTACAAGGTCAAAGAAATGCTTATAAAATTCTACGGTAAAACCATCCTCGCCTGGTGATTTTCCGTTTTCAAAAGTCTCCAATGATTTTTTACATTCTCCGTAAGTCAAAGGACCGTCTAAAGCATCTCTTTCTGCATCGTCTAGTTTAGGAATTTCCATGCTTTCGGTAAACATTTCAAAGCTATCCTGTGCATCTGTTGTTTGAGAATTATACAAATTACTATAATATATTCGGATCATTGTTAGAATTTGTGTTTCATCAGTAGTTGTTTCATCATTTTCCAATTTAATTTCGTTGATAGTTTTTCTATTATAGTTCCTTTTTTCTAAATTAAAAAAGTATTTTGTGGATTTTTCGCCCTCTTCTACCCAGCGGCATTTAGATCTGAAGATTGCAGATTTACCTTTATTATTATATTGATGTTGGAGTTCTTTTTTGAGGTCATCATATTGTTTAAGAATTCCGTCAATGTTATCAAGGTTCTGGCTATTGCAGATTATTTTATCCAGCTCATCAAGTTGTTGTTTGATCTCCACTTCATGCTTACGAATCGCCTGTGCTTTTCCTTTAGAGAACGAAATGGTTGTGCTTCTTATTTCCATTTTAATCAGTTCCCAAAACAGCTGTTGGTCATTTACATAATTATATTTTTCGCGAAGCTGAGGATATAATTCTAGAATTTTGGTTGTGTATTCCTTGTCCTCTAATAGAGAATTATTGAATTTCCAAAAACCCGGTCCTCGAGGATTCTCGTTCGGCCACGACAATGATAATAATATCGTGTTGTGATCTGGTGCTATTGAGGTTTGGATGTCCACTTTTTTAACAAATTTTGTCAAGTGCTTGGATATTAAAAAGAAGTCTATCCTTGATTTCACGCCTAACGTTTTAGACCTGTAAGAGAACTTGTTAACATTTGGATAACGAGTTCTTTGTATGTCGACAAGGTCAAGGGTATCCATGGTGATATTTACCAAATTCCCATATGCTGTTGGCCTCCAAGGAGAACCACCTTTTTTGTCTTTTTTAGATAGCGTACAATTCCAATCACCTCCTACTATAAGAGTTGTAATTTCCGATTTGTCAATTAAGAGACAATTTAGTTCTTGAATGAAACTTACTTGTTGTGTGTGGTCGTTGGGCACGTATATATTACAAAATGACAATTTTAGACCGTTGTAAGTGAGGTTGATTAAGATTATTCTACTGTCCGCGTCACTGGATGTGAAGGTCACTTTTTCTTTTACCGTTCGATTAATCAAGATACAAACACCTTTGCTATGAGAAGTCCTGTGAGAAAAGTAAATTTCACCTCCCCATTCATTTCTCCAAACGGCTTCGTCGCTTACTTTGGAAAACGTTTCTTGCAGAAAATAAAAATTGGCCTCCTGATCTTTCAAATACCTAAAAATGCTCCTTCTCTTAACCGTATCTCTGAGACCTCTCACATTCAATGAAATTACCGAACATTTGTGTAGGTGTAATTTATGCATTTAAGGATAGATTTTTGGAATAAAAAATGCGGTTCGCATTCCCCCTCGTATTAACAATTGTAAGCACCAAAACAAAACAAAACAAAACAAGAAAAATTACCAATAATGAATTTAAAAAACAGACCTATTTTAGGAGTTCCTTCGCTTAGCAATCCAGTCCGTAGTCCCTTCTTTTATTTAGCAGTCCTTTGATATTAACACAGTTTAGAGATCGTCTAAGTCCTCTACGCAATAAATCCTTACCGGTGCTCTGCTCGGCGATGTCTTTACGAATATTTTTCCATCCATTGTCCAAGTGCTGGTAATCATGTTATCTTTCTTCATCTTGTTTGCTTTCCAGAAAAGCTCTCTTCGATAATTCGTAAGATTCTCGTTGATGAATATACGCTGGTCTTCTCGAGACGCGAAAGCATAGCTTGGAAATACGTCAGAGGTTTTCACGTTTTTAAGCTTGGTTCTCGCTTTGTAGAGAAGAGATTTTACTTTGTGGCTCACGAATTTGACAATTACGGGTTGTGGTTTTTCTTTTCAGTTTGTGTGATATTTCTATATCTTCCGGTTTGATATCGACGTTTATGGCTTCTCCAATATGGATAACAACTTCGTCAGTTGATGTGTACGCGCCTTCAGGTACGCCCAAAATTTCCAACGAATTCTTACAAGAATATTGCTCCAGGTCGTCATATTTTTCTTCTAAGTTATTCATTTCTTCAATATGATCTTTTAGTTTCATTCTTGTGTGGTTAAGCTCATTCCTCAACGTGTCATTTGCTTTCTCGGCTTTGGTAAGTTTCGTTTTAAGCTTCTCTGTTTCCCTTTGGTTGGCATTTAGGGCGGATTTCAGCTCTAGAATTTCTTGCTTCAGTTCTTGGTTTTCCCTGAGTATCGTTGCAACTGTAGTTTGTATTTCAACTAGCATCTCCTTGATGTCAATTAGGTTTGGTTCGGGCTGAGTGGCTGCAGCAGTTGGTACTTCACCGACACTATCCACCATATTGCATCGTTTCGAAACGTTATCTTCTTCCAATGAACCTCTTTCTCCTCTTTTATGTTTCCCACTAGTCTTCTTCATTGAAATTGGCACTACATAGCATCACTCCAAGTTGTGATTAAGGTCGAAAATACCAAGGAAATATTATAAAAGAAGGAGACTTAAGCTCCGCTCAGAAACCACGTCCAACCATGACGGGCTCACGTCAGAGAGAGAGAGCTGAGAGAGAGAGCTGCTTGCAATTGTCTGGGGTGCACAGAAATTTCACACCTATGTATATGGGCACAGAGTAATTGTAGAGACAGATCACAAACCCTTAGAGTCTATCTTCCGCAAGTCTCTGAATGATGCTCCCCCCAGGCTACAAGGGATGCTATTGAAACTTACCAAGTATGATCTTGATGTGCGATATGTCCCTGGAAAACAGCAAGTCATCTCAGACTGTCTTAGCAGAGCACCTCTCAGTGATACGGAGCCAGTCAGTGAACCAGAAGATGTAATTGGAATCAATCTTATTGACGAGCTCGGATTTGAAAGCAGCACACTGAAGAGATTTAAGGAGACCTCCAGCATTGACGAAACCTCGAGAGTAGTGATGGAGTATGTCTTGAAAGGGTGGCCGTCTGAGAAAGAACAGGTTGATGAGCTTGTTAGAGTACTGGAGTTTTAAGGAAGAGCTGAGTGTGGAGGATGGATTGCTGTTTAAATCAGACTGAATAGTCGTCCCAAGACCACTGAGGGTTGAGGTGCTGGAGGAAATCCATGGAGCTCATATGGGAGAAAGTAAGAGCCTTAGCCTTGCCAGAGATTACGTCTTCTGGCCCTCAGTGACTGCCCAGATCAAAGACAAAGTCAGCTCCTGTTCAATTTGTAATGCCTTCCGCAACCGACAACAAAGAGAGTAATTGCATCCACATGACATCCCTGGATTACCTTGGCAGGTAGTCAGGACTGACTTGTTTGAATATGGAGGCCAAACATACTTGTTGGTCACTGACTTCTATTCAAAATACTTTGAAATTGAATTTCTGCGTCAGAACACTGCTACCTGTGTCATTAACAACCTGAAGAAAATATTTGCAAGGTTTGGAGTCCCGGATAAGGTTGTGAGCGATAATGGTTCCCAATACAGCAATACCAGGAATCTATTCGACAGCACTCATGAGTTCAAGCAATTTGCTGAAGATTGGGGTTTTGCCACACAATGAGCTCTCCAGAGTACCCCCAATCAAATGGTGCAGCGGAGAGAGCAGTGCAGACAGCAAAGCGCATTTTGAAGGCTGCAGCTGACCAAAAAGACCCTTTTGAAGGGCTGTTGAAGTACCGCAACACTCCATTTGAAGATATCGGCGTGTCACCTGCACAGCTGCTGATGAGTCGGCGCACACGCACAATGATACCAACCCATCAACGTCTCTTATTACCGCAGGCAGTGGATCCTGATAGAGTAGTGAAAGCACTGCGGCTACGTCAATTTGTCTCTAAGAAGAATTACGACAAACAGAGTAGAGATCTGCCTCCACTTGAAGCTGGGGACAAGGTGCGAATTCGGCCAAATAGAGATAGAGAATGGCGTGAAGCAGAAGCGTTGCCACGATCATACTTAGTACAGGATAAACGAGGGTGTGTCTATAGAAGAAATTGAAGGCAGATAATCTCAGTCCCAAATGATCATCCAATGAGACCACGGCTGCATGATCCTCCTTCAAGTCCCCAGTGTGCTGACTCTCCAATATGTCCATCATCACCTTCTATAAAGGACTCAGCACCAGAACCAATGGAATCAGCAGAAGGCCAAGAAATGGAGAAGGATCACCTATTACAACCAGATTCGGGCGACAAGTTAAAAAGCCCCAGAGACTCATTGAATCCTGTTAGAGGGGAGATGTTGTAATATTAACTTGTGGGTACCCCTCTGTGGAGTCCCTTACGTTTTCGTGGGCCACCCCAGATCTCACGAACATGCGAGTTGGCTTATGTTGGACATTGTGTTGACAGTGTTTAATGTTGCATTGAGTATTTGAGCCTTATCCAAAGCTATCCTACAACAATAAACAAATTTTTAGCTTTGTTAATATTGCATACTTAAATGCATCAAGTTGTCGACCTCTCTAGTAAGCACTTAGGATTTCAAGGCTCAGATAGCCGGTTAGTTTGTTAATTCCCAGAAGTGAGAAGACGTTGTTGTTTAGTTGTGCCAAACTTTCTTTGTTGAGCTACTAGGTACATTGCTCTGTTTTTTTGCTAATTAATTCTTTAACTTGAATTTGTCTTGTACTTTTTTACCTTAATTAAGCAGTGTTTTGTTAGCTTTACGTCTTTTTTCGTCTCTTTTTACGTAAAGCTTTTCAGCCTTTGGGTCATGCAGCTCTTTAACAATATAGGTTATGCAATCAACCTTTTCACACAGCAATGGCATGCAAATTAAAAATTCTCTCGCTAAATGTGCGAGGTATAAGAAATCCAAACAAAAGGAGAGCAATGTTTTGTTATTTGAAACAGCAAAAAGCTACTATCTTTTGTTTACAGGAGACGTATTCGCAACCGGATGATGAGAAAATATGGTCGGCGGAATGGGGCGGAAAAATTCTCTTTTGCCATGGAACTGCGCATTCTAAGGGCGTATGCATTCTATTGAATCCAAATTCATCTATTAACTTTGACGTCGTTCAATCGGATCATCAAGGCAGAATTTTGATTTCAAAACTTAAAATCTGCGAGGAAACATTTTTTATTTTAAATATCTATGTACCAACTGATTATTGAGAACAAAACGAATTTATAAAGAATTTAAGTGAACTTCTCGTGAGAAAAAACTGTACACTTTCTAAAGCAGATAAAAGTGGGGGTGTAGTTTGGAAATCCACAAACTATAGAGACGCGGTTAGCAATCTTATGAACGAATTGAACCTTATAGATATCTATCGAAAATTGCATCCAAACACAAAATCCTTTACCTACGAATCTAAAACTATAAACTTGAAATCGAGAATAGATTTCATTCTTGTTTCCTGCTTGATCTCCATCGAAGTCCAAACTGCTGAGATTCGAATGTCAATTGCACCGGATCATAAAGCTACCTTTTTAAAAATTAACATTAGAAATGAGTTCAACAGAGGTCTGGGCACCTGGAAATTCAACAATTCTCTTCTAGATGATGATTTTAAAGAACGTATTGTATCCTTTTATCCCCAAATACACGAGAAATACGTCTATGTTAAAGATAAGCAATTATTGTGGCAATTAATCCAAATGGAATTACGAATGAAAACAATTAAATATTCTAAAGTAAAAAGATTAGAACTTAGGAAAAGGGAATCAACACTTCAAAAAGAACTACAAGACCTCGACTATAAAATTTGTAATACGCATTTTGAAATTTTAGATCGAAACATCTTTGTGGAGTATGAAGCCGCCAAAGAAGAATTGAAAAAGATATATGAACAGAAAGGAAAAGAGGCTATCTTTAGATCTAAAGTAAAATGGTTGGAACAGGGCAAAAAACCCACAAAATATTTTTTTAACTTGGAGAAGATGAATTATGAAAAAAAGCTTATACGCGAGGTGAAATTAGAGAATGGCGATAGAGTATCAGAACCAAAACAGATTGAGAAAGAACTGGAGAAATTTTATAGTAATATGTACACATCCAAAAATCTCAAAAGTGAATCTCAAGGTGAAAACAAGAGTTTCAAGTCTTTTGTTGAAGGTACTGAAATCCCTCAACTGAATGTTGATGAGCAAGATTCGCTAGAACATGATTTTACCTTTGAAGAATTAAAAGAGGCGGTGAGCTCTTTCTCGGACAACAAAACTCCCTGTGAGGATGGATTCACTAAAGAATTTTATGAGTCTTTTTATGATCTCATTTGGCAAGATCTGCTAAATTCTTATAATGCAGCTTTTCAAAGTGGGTCTTTATCTATTTCTCAAAGGAGAGGAATAATAACGTTAATACCAAAAGCTGATGGGGATCTGTCCGAACTTTCCAACTGGCGTCCAATATCATTGCTAAATATTGATTATAAAATTTTGACTAAAGCTTTGGCAAAAAGAATAGAAAAATACCTACCAAAATTAATTGATTCAGATCAAACCGGATTTGTTAAGGGAAGGTATATAGGCCAGAACATAAGACTTTTAAGCGATATAATGGAATATCTAAATGCTAAAAAGACCTCGGGACTTCTCCTTTTTATAGACTTCGAGAAGGCTTTTGATAGCCTTGAATGGGATCTTATTGCTAAGGCCTTAAATGTTTTCAATTTTGGCCCAAATGTCAAAAGATGGATATCAATCTTTTATAATGGTGTACAAAGCAGTTATAAATGCTGGATTTTTGGCCAACTATTTCAATATATCAAGAGGAGTTCGTCAAGGTTACCCGCTAAGTCCTCTCTTATTTATCCTTGCAGTGGAACTGCTGGCAATAAAGATACGCCAAGAACCAAACTGCAGAGGCGTTGACCTCCCAGATGACCAGGTGATCAAAATCTCACAATTAAAGAACCCATTAAAGTTCTGGGCGTCCATTTATCCTACAACAAAAGTAAATGTACTGAGAAAAATTTTTATGATAAGATCAACAAAATGAAAACAAAACTAAATTTATGGCTTTCAAGAGACCTCACAATATATGGCAAGTCTTTACTGGTGAAAGCTTTAGGTATATCACAGCTAGTGTATGCAGCATCTATGCTGACTGTTCCAGAATCGGTTATTAAGACAGTTCAAGAGAATCTGTCCGCCTTTCTATGGAAAAACAGGAAAGACAAAATAAAAAGAATGGTTATGTATCAACCAGTAGCAGAAGGAGGAATTAATTTTGTTAATTTTTACATGGTCGTTAAATCATTACGCTTGGCTTGGATTGGTAGATTACTAGGCAAGTCTGACGATAAATGGAAGGTAATCCCTAACTACTATTTTCGAAATTATGGTGGTTTATTATTGCTCCTTAAGTGTAATTATGATGTAAAACTTTTGAAAACAGGTCTGCCACTCTTTTATCGAGAACTTCTTCAATATTTTCAAGATCTCAAAAATACAGCTAACATCTTTCCAAATGGCAAACTCATTCTTTGGAATAACAATTCAATAATTATAGATAATGCATCTCTATTTTGGAAATCGTGGTTTGAACGCGAAATTGTGACGATAAAGGATGTGCTAAATTCTAAGGGAAAGTTTCTATCATATGAAGAGTTCAGCAACAAGTTTAACATCACCACAAATTATATGCATTACTTTCAGCTAATTTCAGCCATTCCATCTGAGTTGAAAAGGAGAGCAACTCAAACTTTTATACCTGCAGCTGATCTTTCTTCGACCTCCCCATCCATTCTTTCAAACCAAACTCTAATTAATCTGGCTGAAGCACGCTGCAAAAATTATTACCAATTGTTTAATAATCATACCCCTATTGTCCTGAGTGGTGTAAAAAAGTGGCAGAGTAAATTTCCTGAAAAATTTGGTGACTGGATTGGATGCTTTCAAGATATATATCGCCTCACTAAGGACAATAAACTTCGCCAATTTTGTTTTCGTTTCTTACATAGAACAATTGTAACGAAGAAAGAACTTAAACTATATCATTTAGCCGAGGACAATAAATGTATATATTGCTTTAACGCGGATTCAATAGAACATACATTTATTGATTGCAAGGAGTCTGTAAAACTTTATTCACAAATTATATCATGGTTCAATCATTCTCAAATTACTGAGATAATACTTTCAAAAGAACAAATTGCTTTTCATGACACATGTCACGTGACTGATGTGCTTTCAGACCCTTTAAAACACAAGCTAGATTTGCTCATCATCCTGGTCAAACAATATATCTATGCTTCTAAATATCTTCAGAAAGAATTGTCTTTAGATGAACTTGTAAATAAACTGATTGTTCAATGGAAACTAGAAAAATGTGCTTAAACGTAAAATCACTTATCTAAAAAACACCACTTATGGGGTATTAAGTTGATTAATTAACAGAGTTATTACAATACAAGGTTAAAGTAGTAAATCCAAAAATGCTCTCAATTAATATCAATAATGTAGTGTTAAAAAAATTGTAATACTTAAAGCTAATGCATAGACCCCCCTTTTTTTGTATTTGTATATTTTTTCTTGTTTTGTGTAGTTACTTAGCTGTCACGTTTTCTTTTTCTTTTATGTATGAGAAAAGTTATTGAATATTGTAAAACTTCAACAGTGCATGTAAGTGTAATGTACATGTGTTTTTGGTGTATTAATAGAGTGCTTCATTAAAAAAAAAAAAAAAATGTCTAGTCCACTGCACATCTGAGCCCTAAATTGATGTGGCTAAAGATTTTTGCTAAAGCAAGCACAACATTATCGCTACAGGGCAAACAGCCTACTGTTATGGGACTAAATGTGACCTGTTCAGTTTACACATCTGAGGCCCGCCTCATGTACGATAATAGACGACTCTTGCTAGCAAATCGTTAAAATTGCGCCTTCATTGGACTTAATGATGTCCTTGGGCAAACTTCCTATAGACAGCGAATACAGAATGCTAATCGGTCGGCTCCTTGCCAGATTTACTGTGCGAACTGAATTCAGAGGAGTGTAGGCTGTGCTAAACTTAACACAAATTGAAAAGGTGGTTGGGGGGGGGGCTGATAAACAATGAAAAAAAACTTAATAAAACATGCAGCAGGGAGTTTCTACATTTCATGCTAGATAAGATTTATAAGCTGCTGTCATAGCGAAAGCACAGAAAAAAAAAAAAAAAACGAATAAATAAAAAACACTTGATTCAGTCTTTAACACGGTTTTCATAAATCCAGACATATTTCAAGGGAACAAGACTGGATGACCCCAGAGAGGTCAAAAAACGAGCATGTCTAATTTCTGTCGATTTTTCTAAAGCATCTAGAGTCAAACTAGGAAATTCCCTGATCAGTTTCAGACATTCTGTGCCAATATACATCTGAATTTATGAAAACCGTGTGAAAGACTTTGCACTAAAATAGCGGGCATGTTTTTGGAAAATCGGTCAGATATACATGCAATATTTTGTCAGGGAGTCACGTTCTTTATTGCTTCCTGATCTCTTGTTTTCTTCACTGTGAATAAGATTGCGCTGTACATGTTAAAGTTACTCTCAGTCCAATCACTACTATTCAGCTATTAAACATCCAATCACTACATTTCATGCATGCAGTTATCAGACATCTAGTTTATTGCTATCCAATCACTACTTCTCAGCTATCAAACATCTAGTTTATTGCTATCCAGTCGCTACTTTTCAGCTATCAAACATCTAGTTTATGGCTATCCAATCACTACTTTTCAGCTGACAAACATCTACTTCATGGCTATCCAATCTCTACTTTTCAGCTATCAAACATCTAGTTTATTGTTATCCAATCTCTACTTTTCAGCAATCAAACATCTTGTTTATTACTATCCAATCACTACTTTTCAGCAATCAAACATCTAGTTTGTGGCTATCCAATCACTACTTCTCAGCTATCAAACATCTAGTTTATTGCTATCCAATCACCACTTCTCAGCTATCAAACATCTAGTTTATTGCTATCCAGTCACAACTTTTCAGCTATCAAACATCTAGTTTATTGCTATCCAATCTCTACTTTTCAGCTATCAAACATCTAGTTTATTGCTATCCAGTCACTACTTTTCAGTTATCAAACATCTAGTTTATTGCTATCCAATCTCTACTTTTCAGCTATCAAACATCTAGTTTATTGCTATCCAAATCTCTACTTTTCAGCAATCAAACATCTAGTTTATTATCCAATCTCTACTTTTCAGCTATCAAACATCTAGTTTATTGCTATCCATCACTACTTTTCAGCTATCAAACATGTAGTTTTGTCACTCCCGACTCCCTTTGGGAGATTTTTGTCGGTCACGTGACATGACCATTGGACTTTAGTCGCCATGTGTTCAAGTAAGCAAGTGTTTTGAATCACAGGAGTTTATTCTCAGGCTCTGTGAATACTGTGGAATAATCCCCTCGACTTAGTCTCTTCCACAATATGTACTTAGCCTTCAGCCTATAATTGCTGAAAATAAACAAATTACACTATTTTTGTTTTCAACAGAGACCCAAAGGTTGACATGAAAATCTTTGAGGGTTTTAAAAGTTGAAAATGCCACAGAGCTTCCCTTTGACATTGACGGATTGCGTCACTTTAAACTTAAAAGTGACCCAGCAAAGATGATGAATTCCAGCAAAGATGGTAGGCTGTGGCAGACCTGGTGCACTTCCAAAAGGAATCAGCATCAAGGGGTGAGAAGATGCACGCGGTGTGGCGGATCCTGGGTGTCCACACCTGAAATGTTTGTTTCTTAAAGAAGAAGGCTTGCGCAACGATGTGCAGCTTACTGAAGGCCAAAACAAGATGTGTTTCGTCTGCAGGGAAGAGCCAACTTTTATCAGATGTCCCACTGTAAAGATCTGTGAATTCAGTACTGACAAAGCTGAAGCAGACATTTATCATTTTGGGTGTCACATCTGCTGAGCAATTCCTAACAAACGAAATCTTCAAGTGGAAAGCAAACTCGAAGAAGATTTCCAAAAACATGCTTCTTTAAAACCATCAGAAGCTGCTGCCAACACTTTAGTTTGCACTCTGAAGAAAACTGGCAGTATGTGGGATCAAGTAG
Organism: Orbicella franksi; assembly: GCF_964199315.1. NCBI lineage: Eukaryota > Metazoa > Cnidaria > Anthozoa > Scleractinia > Merulinidae > Orbicella > Orbicella franksi. The sequence goes on from NC_138147.1 coordinate 15,716,107, forward strand.
AAGCCCTTACGGAAAGTCTCTCCGATTCTAGATGAATTCAGAACATGAAAGCAAAAGCAAAAAAAAGCCTTGAACAGAATGGACACTTATTTGATGCGCTTTGTGAATTCAAAAAATTCTGTGATGAGAAAGATCCATTCTAAGTCTACAGATTTAATGATGAACAACAAGATGGAAGTTTGACCTATGTGTTCAAGTGCTCTTGTTTCCAAGCAGAAATGGCATTGAGCATGGATAGAACTGGAAACGGACTCTTTTGTGACTAACGCTGTGGGTGTACCATCTGCTACTTCGCAAACTGGTTAACCTTGCTACAATGGAATCTTCACGAGAGGACATGGAAGCCTTCATACAATTTTGGTCTTCGTTAAACGAGGTATGTCCTTACATTGCTGTATTCTTATATAAAATGTTCAGACAGATGAGAATTTTAGATATATTGCGAACACCCATAGAAAGCTAACCTAACTTTTTCAAAAATAGGCCATATCCGGTTGCCCTTTTATATGGAAATTAGTTTGATTTGCAAAATAAAGAACGTGCATTAAAACACATGTTCATATGAATGGCTTCATTTTGACAGAGATTCAAATGCAACCCGGCAGTGGTCTAGTTGGTGCATCAAATAACTGGTTAAAACTAACTGTTACCTTCACTACAGTAGTAATAGACATTTTTTAAGAAGATTGTATGAGAGAGTGATTTCATTTACAAATGTTTCTCGGTTAACTATTTGAACATTTGGAGGTCGATATTACGTATTTTGTAATTAATAACCCTTAGTTACGCGTGATGAAAATAACTATCCCAAAAGTAAATAAATAAACAAACAAGTAAAATAAAACCAAAGAAGTTATGAAAATGGTTGTAATGTCATTTTTTGCAGGTTCTACAAGCCATGTCGGGAAACAAAGAGTACGTTTTCAATCCTACTGGCTGGGTTCTGGATGAGGCTGGAGCTGAATGGAACGCCATTAAGATCATGTTTGGAGAAGCAGCGGTCTCCAGAGTGGTCTCGTGTGAATTCCACTACAAGCAGTCGGGGAATCGTAAAAGCGTAAAATTGAATGGAGCCAGCAGGACCCACTTCGAGCAGTTGGCCAGCACAGTTCTGGAAGCCAATATGGTTTCAGTTTTAGAAAAAAAAGAAGGCTGATTTGAATAGATTTATCCAGGAGAAACCAGAGGAAAGAAAATTTCTTTCTTCCTGGGTGCAGTGGTCGGAGAAAGGGAAAATGCACATCTTCTGAGCATTCAAAAACAGCATCAATGCCCTACGCAGGAACATGGCTGAAACCGCTCATTCTATGTGGGTTAAGTCAGGCGTTATACAACTTATGACACGCCATCTGTAGCAAAATTACTTTTCGACATATTACGACATATTACGACTCATATTACGACATATTATGACATCATGTGTCGAAAAGACATGAAACAGGTCGAAATAGGTCGAAATAAGTAATGTGATATCAGCATGTCATGTAATTCTATCTTGAAATAAGTTGGTTGTCATGGCTATACCATGTAATGCGAAGCTCGTAATGACTCATACCATGTAACGTGAAGCCGGTAGTGACGTTCGAACCCTTGGTTACCGCCTGTTGTTAAGGACGGAAACTGTTCTCCTACACGAAGCCTATTTACCCCAGTTCCTCTCGGCTCGATACAGTTCCGCCATATTTTGATCGTTTCGCTCTTTGCCCGATCGTCTTCTCGTGGAAGTGACCATTCAAGCTCACAGTTCGCTCGATAGGATTATTGCCGCTATATATTTACATTTGGTTCTTTTGATTTATTGCATTATTTATTTAGTGTTATCTTGTTGTTGTCTTCTGCAGTTCCTCAATCTGTTCCTCTCGCACGTGCTTGATCGTTGCTGCCCTCAATCATTCTCTGTTTGATCCATCTTTCTTGTCTGTCTTTTCGCTCATTTTTGTTCATAACTTTTAAGTCTTAACTGTCCGATAGAATCATGTCTGGATATTCTCCTAAATTGTTTGTGGAAAATGTGGACCAGGAGTTTCTCTGCAGTATCTGGTGAGTGAATGTTATTCCTGCATATTTTGCAGCAATTTAATAGTTCTCTGCCAACCCTCGAACGGTTTCAAAGACGTTACCATCCTTTGACAGGCCTAGTCTTACTTGTAGAGACCTCTTTCGCTTGGGCGGATTGTTGTCCTATTACAGACCACGTGATATTCCCGAGAGATTTGTTCTTTTATCCATCTAAAAATTATTTGTTCATATACATGCAGCTATTTGGAAAATTTGAAGGAAGAATTCTCAAGAGTATCATCACATGGTCTGAAATGGGGCAACAAACCGCCCAGTCGAAAAAGGTCTTTTCCGATTTATAAGTAATGCCATCAACTTTTCCATCAAAAATTGCGGGATTTTTCTTAGACGTATTTTTAGAATCAATTTTTAAGGCTGTGACAGCATCAATTTTGTGGCTACTGCCAAATTTTTTGGAATAAATTGTGAAATGTGTTTTTTGTTGTTGTTATTGTTGCAGTTATGGTTTGTTCAACAAGCCAGTCTCTTGTCAAGATGGGCATTCCTTCTGCCACCACTACATCACCCAGTGGCAGTCAAATAACAATCATTGTCCAGTCGACAGGAGAGTTTTAAGTGGCACTTTGGTTAGAAATCTTGCAGTTGAAGGTGCTATTAGCAGGAGAGTAATGAAGTGTCCGTCAACGATCTCTCTTCCTGGTGGCTGCAGCTGGACTGGGCCAACAGCTGGTCTGGAGAATCACCTTCCAAATTGCGATATGAAGATTGTGGAATGCAATTTTAAAGGTAGAGGATGCATTCTTCGTTCTTACCAACGTGAACTTGCTCAGCATCTGCTAATCTGCCCTCACAGGACAGAGAAGTGCCCTTCCTGTGGTGTGGATGTTCCACATAGTGATCAAACAGGTCATGATGAGCTTTGTGTTCGCAAATTGGTGCCATGTCCGAACAATTGTGGGATTCAGGTGGAAAGGTAGATTTTAGTTAATTATGTATTGTTATTGATGGGAGCTACTTGTGTTAGATAGTCTTCATTTGCTCTTTATCTAAAATGGTTCTTTCTCCTAAATCCTTTCCACTCATTTTTCTTTAGATGCAAGATGCTGTCCCATTTGGCTTTTGTGTGTTCAAAGGAAGGGCGACCCTGCCCCCTCTATGCTGTAGGATGTACTGAGGTGCACTCATTAGCTGATTCAGATTCCTCAAGCCACCTCAAGCTTCTCCTCGAAGCTCGTGTTTCTGGGGCATGTGGAGTAAGTCTTTATAGCAATGATTTAGTTAGTAAATATCCATCAGTGAACATACCATTTAACAAATATTTGTCATTACACATGTCGTCATGTAAACCTACTACATTCAAAGCCCTAGTAAGCTGCACTCTCGGGGAAATGGGAGGTGGGTGTTTAATAGTGGTTGTTCATTATTTTTTTGTCATCGGACTAACTGCTTAGAACTGAATCATCATCAATGTGTGTTTGAGTGATTTTATTAGGCGTCCCTTTCTGTTAAGGACTCATATACATATCTATGCCTTTTCCAAAACAAACCTATGATAGACGTGTATTAAACTTTGGATGGCTATTTAATAGGGTTTTTGTTTGTAGTAGTTAGGGAAAATTATTTCTCGATAAATGGCTAGTTAATAAGGGGTGGCTGTTTAATAAGGGGGTGACAACTTAACGGGTGGCTGTTTAACATAGGTTCCCCCCCAAAAACTTTAGACAAGCAGCTGTGACTAAGGACTGGTACATTGGTAGTTAACATTTGTATATCTTGTTTTATGTGTTAAATGGCAGTATTCGTTGTTCATGTAACTTATAAGAGGCAAGGAGAATATTCTTCTCTGAAATTTCTCCCCTTCCACAGTCTTTTACCTTGTTTAAATGGCAATCATTTCTGGTTGTTTGGAAGACAATTGAAAATCATGGCTAGAATTTGCCCAAAAGAAAAACATTTCATTGCCTATGTGAATGCTTTGTCTGTAGTCATATGGATTTTTCATGGATTTAACTTCCGCATTTTGTCCCTTAGATTCCTAGTCCAGGTCTAGATGGCATGTCTTTAGCTGGGTCATGGCGAATCGGTGGTGAAGTCACCTTGCCTATTTGCAGTCCATTGTACGAAGGTCATGCAGGCTTGGTGAGGCTGGAAATATGCAGTGGTATTTCTCTGAAGCTTTTTTTTGAATCAAAGTTGCAGTTGCCTTGTTATGGTATTGTTTTGAGGTTTGTATTTTTGAATTACATGGTTGTATTTTACTTAATTTCTCTTTACACCGTATTGATTCCATTTCACACCTACTACCATCTAGCGTGTTCTTCTTAATAAGCAAGCACCATAACTGTTTGTTCAATAAGTGCACCAATTTGAAACTGACATTGTTGATGGTGTTATCAGTATGACTCCTACTTTCTTCCTCTCCATTGGCAGAGAGCCCACCACCCGACCTGCTCACGCGTAATGCCATGTAAACATGTTTTGCTGTAGACAATATTCTGCTATGCGTAAATTACTGATATCACGCTCTAGAATCCATCAGAGAGTGATGTAAATATGAGAACAATCATAGTTATTGAATGACAAAACAATCATTGAAATTGGTTATTGCAAAATATGATTTGTCAGTGTCATGCTGATCAATTGATGTGGTCGTCACTGACAAACCACAGCATTTTGCTCAAAATGATCAACTCATTGCAGTTGCATCGATTGTTCAATGCCCACATGTGTATATCTTCATGTGTGTGGATTTAGATGTACATTATACATCTCCTAGAGTTTGTTATGTAACCCGTCAATATAACTCTAAGGTCACCTTGATGTCACCTTGTCTATTTGCAGGTGTTGTTTCCGTTGTGGAGCGGACAAAGTTAAGTTCAGTGCCCCTCAAGATTTAATGTGCCAAGCTTCTGTTGCATGCGTTGAAATGCAGAATGTTTGCCCCGAGAACAAATTTTATGAGATGGCTCGTAACAACGATCCAGTTTTTTTGGACTTTCTTCTTACCATGTGTGCTTGAAAAACTTTTCAATGTGTAATTTCAAATATTACCAAGGGATATGTGGGTCATGTTGGCTCCTGAATTTATGTGTTTGAGAGTGCCCTCTTCTCGCAGATAACTTCAGTTGAGTACTGCAGCATGCGCTATCCTAGGATTAAGGATAAGTACAAGATGCTGACTCCTGATGTACATGTTTGTGGAGATGCATGTTTAATCAGTTGAGGTCTGCAGCATCCAACATCCTTAGACAATGATTGAGTCATTTGTGCTTACCACCCAAAAACCTGTGTTCCTTTTTTTATCGGAATTTTGAAGAAGTTTTATTTGGTGTTCTATGGCAATGCAAAATCTAACATCTTTGCTATAGTTGTCTGCGTTTTTTTCTGATTGTAATTTGATTTCTATTGGTCAAAACATCCTGGCCACAATGAGTTGAGCTGGTTACTCGATGATACCCCCTGTGTCTTAGTGTGCAACTTTTTCAGTGAGGGAATGAAAATTTCCTACTGAGACTGAAACTTTTACGAGGGTGACATACTACTAGTCCAATGGGATTTTCACCCAAGACAACAGGTTAATATCCTCTGGGGGAAGAGGAGGGGACTAGGAAACTGAAAATTATAAATAAAGAAACCCACATTGCTTTGACCTTCATATTCACCATTTCCCAATAAGCCATCTCTCCCTTTTCTCAGGTGGTTTTTTCATCAAATTGATCAATGATGAATAAAGATTGTAAAATTTTGATGTTAGCTCACATTAATAAATGATTTTGATATAGACCTGAGTGTTTACTGGAAAACTCACCACTGGTAAAATTCATACTGAACTACATCTGTGACCCGAGCGGCGTATCTTCCATATCCTGGCCTGTAAACATATTGAAAGCGTCATTTTCCGTTTATTTATAGCTGGTTTTTCAACATCCAGTTTTCGATGTAATAAATAGAAAATTGCAAAGTGGCTTGAAGATATGAATTTTATTTTCGCAGGTTGACTACACTATTGTACTCCCTCGCTGCATTCTTTGGCTGCTGTGTAATGTCCTCCATTTTTTATTTATAAAATAAGTGAGCTATTACGTGCGCTCTCATCGGTGTATAGGTGTGTTTAGATGAGAGCATGTAAACACAGTTGTGACGTTTTAGATTCACACAGATTTTTTAGAATTATTTCACAACAGTAATACAGCACTTTTTCCATGTTTATATAGCCTCGGCTAAACACTCGTGAAAATTATGCAAAACTTCCACTATGTCTCAGGTTTTCATAACTGTCTTGAATTCTCACCACCCCCCTCACGTTTAGATGAGGCTATGTAAACACGGAAAAAGTGATCTATTGCTTAAATAGACACGCGTGTTGTGCTGGAAAATACACCACTCTTAAATTCATAGGCATCCACATCTACATTTAATAGGAAACCACATCTGGGACTCGTGTCATTAGTTATCATCGTTAGTCTTCGAAAATTTGCGGTAATTATTCGTAAACGTTCGTGTGGCCTTTGGACATTTCCCGGAGAATCCTCATAAATCTTCGGATAGTGTTCGGAAATCTTTGAAAAGCCGTTAAGAATGCCGTTATTCGATCGGTTCTATATATCGAATATCTCTCCTCTTGTTTCACTTGGTATCTCAATCGTGCGATATCGAGTTCAACACTGGAAGAGATATTCCATAGCTCGTACGCGCACCCATGTATTGTCCTCTCTACATTCCCTGGATATAGTGTCAATTCAACAAGCATTTTAAAGGGTATAAAGGGTGCAAAGCTTTGCCATGGAGGATCCTTCGACATGACCAACATACCGATTGCGATATTGTAATCTGAAATAATGATCTTCTGGCTAAACCTTTCTTAACTTTTTCTTTTATTTGAGGGTGCTCTCAAGAGTTTTTGCCGGTGGTGATTGTTGCGTTTTGAAAACATGTGATGCGTTTTCGAAGTGCAAGCGCCTTTTTTTGTTAAATTTCTTCGGTATTGGAAGGACGGGGCCTCAGTTTGCTGAAGTTGTTTGGTGATCCATGACCAGTAAAGATCAGTAAATGAATGGTTAATCTAGTGATTGCGGTCCAACCACGGGCACGAAGAAAATCAGGCTTAATAAAAAAAAAAATGACACTCCCTATCCTCGGTAAAGGTAGGACAAATTTTAGTAGGACCAAGTAATTAAATATCAGAACAAAAAACAAATGTAATATATCTCGCGTGGTAGGAGGCAGTACAAGCTTGATCCGGAAAAATAGCTCTTGCACGGTATCATGACGGGACATGCGCCAGGGACATACCCGGCCTTATTAACTCTTCTCTTTGTTTATGGAAAGTACAAACAATTACAAACCTTTGTCCCTTCTGTAATTTATTACATGGGCAAGCAAAAGAAAAAGTAAACAAGTTTGCCCGCTTTTTTTTCCTTTTTTTTTTTCACAAGTCCGCGATAAGTGACGAAGCTTGTGTAGACACTTACAAAATACTTCAATAATAATCGTGCTTTTTTTTTTTATTCTACTTTCCAATTTGTTTCGCCATTATTTCTTACTTGGAAAAAGTTCAGGCTTGTAACTTATTTTCGACTTGCGACACAACAGTGGAAAATAGAAATATGTGTTCCACCTTTTTTCATGTGTATTCCTTTTGGCTACAAAATTCCGTGCATCCCTTTGATGAACCAGAGGCTTGGGAAACACTAAGGAGAACCACGAGGACTTCAATTAATTTCGTTGAGTACAAATAACGAGCGACGATTTTTCTAGTGCCGGTTATATGGTATCTTATTATGTTCTACAGGTCGATTTTCCAGTTCATTTGCATTTCTGCTTCTCCCAGACTTAGCTTCCACTCATGTTTTTATAACTCAATAGAAACACGGAAAATGTTTTGTGTCTCTTCAATGGAAACTGGGCTTGCGTGGGCTTCTTTAAGAGTTTTTACGAGTCTGTGTTAGTAATTAACGCCAGCTATTTATTTTTGTTCTCAGTGGGAGGAGAGATGCATAAAACCGACTTCAACAGTTTTTTTCCAAGGGAGAACCAGGGGTTCCTTTGGTTCCTAATTGACCCAAAAAGGATCCAGCGTAGACATACCATTTGAGATCACTAGGAAAAAGTGCGTTGCATCATCTCGATGGCTTCATCTCTGTCTGTATAATTATTATTTAGAATAGTTTAATTCGACAGTTATTTTAAAAAGTCTTCTTGCCTTCAGGCTTGTACATGTAGTATTCTATATATAAAATTTATAACTTATAAGTGGTTATACCTATGTCTTTACAAGGGTAGAATTAAGAAGTGCCCAAAAACTAAGATAAAAATGTTTGGTATTGGCCTTATTATTTTCATTTTAACTTGTCGTGCTTTTAACTGCTTTAACTCCTTTTCGTACCTCGATCACAAAAATAGCTCTTTTTTCAATGCTTCTTAATTTTTGCGATTTTCAGGTGGAATGGTTTAATTGGAATACAAGATTTTCGTATTCTATTTAACTAAGCTTACAATCGATACGTGAAGCAACACGCAGAGATGTCAAACATGATAATCGTTGTCTCTCTATTAAATATGGGTGTAAAAGTAAGATAAATATGCCTGTATTGCGTTCTATATTCTTTTTGCGCGATTCCTACTTAATTCTTCGCACTTTGATAGGAAACTTCAAATGCGCAACGCCAACCGCAATATCATTTTCACTCTTATGGGGGATTTGTTTATAAATTCATCTGAATAGAAGAAGGATTTTAGCTAAAAGCTACGAACAAGATTTTATATATGTTACCTTTTATTGTATAATACTTCGATTTTTTTGGGTTGGGGGGGGGGTGGGGGCAGGTAATACCATGGATTTAGGTTTTTTCTCAGCTCGTGAGCGGGCGGTTTTTAAAAAAATCCTGTAATCTATTTGGTTCGTCACGTTGATCTATTTTTGTGAGCAAATTTGCGATAATTAATCGTTAGTCTTTTGCCCTTTATACTCCTCCATCGACTATTAATCAACACAAGTTTTTCTTTATTAACACGAGAGAAACAAAAGTGATTGTGGGAGTGTGATGTGTGTGTGTGATTCAACAAACTGTGGCGACTCGAATTCTAGAATTTGTACTTCAGGTCTCACACAACAGTGAAGCAGCTAAGGAAAAAACGCGGTAGAAACCGGCAGATCGAACATTCAGCGGTAACAAGCACCGGCCAAAATGAAAAACACAAAACTACTCATAATGAAGAACGCTTAAGTATTACAGAGTGGGTCGCATAATTCCCATGGGTCACGGAAAACCAAAAAGCAAAGAAAGTTCTAGTCGCTACACACCTTAATATGGCAAGGAAAGTCACTGTAAGTAGATTCAATTGAGTTCTTTGAAGTCCGGGTTTGAAGTTGTAAGAGTTCGTTTGGCTGTTTGTAGCTCAGCGCTGTAATGGCACGTAATCCTGTGTCTCTCTCTGTACAATTTTAAGCACAAAACTGAGTCAATTTCAGCCTGGTTTGCCTCTCTGATCATTTCCGTATTTGAGAGAATTTCTGTGGAATACAGTTAACAAATTGCCTCGCTATCTGCTACTCAATTCACGGCAGGAAAGTCTGATTTCAAGTGATTCGCAACTACTGACAGAAATTGTTTTTGTAGTACAACTTCAAACTTTGCACTAAATTTCACACCTGAAAAACACTTCTGGAGAACTTAACTGCTGAACCAAATGCAAGTAACCTGAAGAAGTTTGAAATAAATTTGTTCTTTAATACATCTTTCTTTGTCTAGTATCCTAGTTAATCGCTCATTCGCTCATCAGGTTTTCTTCACTTTGTAGGCGGCACGTAAGCCAATTCAATGACAAAGTTGCGTAAACAAACCCACTTGTAAGCCAATTTACTGCTTGAAAAAAAAAGGTAAATATGTTATTGTCCGGCTTAGGATCGGTCCGTATTGTGAAAAACAGTGACCTCGGACTTGAAAATCATCGGCGGCATTTTCAAGCCCTCGGTCACAGTTTTTCACTATACGGACCTCCCAGCCGGCCACTAACATATATTTTCCCACCAAAATCGCAAAACTTATAACCCGCATTAATATTGCTTGCTACAAGTAGGACCATGCAAATGCACCATTCAGAAATTTTGGCATGTATGGTTTTTTCAATTTTGTGCCCAAGTGATATGACTTGACTTGACATTAACGTAAATTTAGCGACTTAGCGATTTAGTGACTCTTAAGAATCTCAAATTTTTTACATTAACGTGCTATTTTTCAATTGGATGAAAGTAATTAAGGAAAATCAAACGCCGTAGTAGTGTTTTCCACTTTTCTCGGATGACATAAGTGTAAAGATCAGGCCCATGAACTCGTCAATTAAGGCAGTCAGGTTTACCTTAACCAATTTAAAGTTGATAGCTATTCTGCTCTTAATTGAGCTCCAAGCTATTTTGCCTCTATGCTTTCGCAGCGTTCTAACGCAAATTTGTAGCGGCATTTCAAATTGTTTTTTTTGTCATCACTAAGATATCTTAACTGCCACCGCAGTATTTTCCTTCTTTGACTTGACGACAGGCTAACGCTCATAGCGTCATTTTCCTAAACTCGTTATATTCCTTTGTTTAACTTCCCAGTGGGTAAATAGCCAAGTGTAATTGATCTGTATTATTACAGAAAAACTGCGCGCTATTGTTTAAAACACTTAAGAATTGATAAGTGTGATCTCGCAAGTATTGTTTCCGTCGGCAAGAATAGTTCCTGCCGCCGCCCAGTTTTTGCAGGTGCAAAATATATCCTATCGTTATTCATACAAACGTCTGTCGTGAAGGCTGCTGTTATTCAACTCAAAAACCAAGAACTTTTAGATCATGCATTGATTATCCGCCCAAAATTCATCCCTATCTATGAGAGTTATTTGCAACTGTCAGACTTGATTTCGAATTAAGCATTCTGTGCCCAGTTTATCGTTTCAGAGTTAGAAGACGCATATTTTTTTAAATGTATTTTTGGAGCGGCAACGCTTGACCCACGTGGGCTTTAACTTTGTCAATTATCACACATTTTACCAAGATTGAAAGTAATTGTTGTCAGCTCCATACAGTTCTTTAGGGGTCCACTGGCTTGCGCTATTTTGAGAGAGGCAAAGAGGACAAAGCTGACCCAACCCTAGGGAATAATGCGGTGGTGGAATAAAACGCGGACATCACAGACACTTTCTTTGTAGCTGGTTTTTGAGCAGGTAACGCTGAGTAGGCAGCAGTTGCAATCGGTAAGTTTTCATTAAGAATTGTTTCAAACCCGTGTTTAAGGATACATCACCAACTTGAAAATCTTGTCTGAATTTCTTATATTTTTGTACAATATCCTTTTTGGCTGCAAAGGCATGCCGCAGAGACCATTTATAGTTGATATTGGAATGACAAAATCGCTGTGGCCCCATGCTCAGTTAAATGCTTGAGACGCATAAAAATCTACAGAGTTTGCCTTTGGAGTTAGCACAGAAACAGGGGCCCCAGAACTGCAGTTTATTTTCTAGAATGGTTTAAAGTGTGGCGTCGTTTTTATTTGACTTGGGTTTACGCTACAGAAAAAAACACTACTGCTGTTAAAAAGTTGAGTACAACAAACGCTGTAAAAGCACTCGGTCTTATGTACCAACAACACATTTCAAAGGAACGCCTGAAGCATGCAGATAAAGGAAATAGCGTTGTGAACCTACTGACTTGCAAACTTTTAATTTGTTCATTTTGAACTCATGTTTGCGTGTCATTATTCTTCACTATTGCAGATTTCATAAACACATGGCAAGCGGATGAGAGTCGAGCAGACGCAAATCAAGCGTTAGCGATGATGGTAAATGTCAGTCTTTATTTTATAATGTTTGCTTCCTTTTTGGCACGGATCACAATTCATGTTTACCAACTAGGATGCCTTTTGATTGATAATTATCTGCTTATTAAACTAATCGGTTCTTCTGTGGTGGTTTATAGATGCACGAGAGAGAGAACGCTCGAGCTTAAGACGCGATCGCAACAATCGAAGGAGACGGATAAGATGAGTGCAAAGAGGTATTACACTGCAGAAAAATTTGTTTTCTTACTTTTTATGATTTTCAAAGTCCACAGTTGGTGTAATTGAAGAACATATGTACTGATTGTGGGTCCTTTTCCTCGTAGCACGCGATGCAGAAAGAGCTGAACGTAGAGAAGAAGAAGCAGAAGAAAGGGGAAGAAGAGATGAATTAAGAAGACTTGACTTGAAGGAGACTTAAAAAACCGCCTGCGGTTGAGGAAAGGTTAGTGTTCATAGCTGTTGGTGACTGTCTTTCCCGGCATTGTTGCGAAGAAAAAACAAATAGGTATCTTTACCATGCATGGAACTGCAAAAACACAGTTTAATAGTTAATGAGTCGATGTTAAATGTTGTTATTGCGACAGATCCCGCTAAAAATATGTTCATAGCACGCTTATTACTATTTGGAACATCTCACATTGAATCGTTTCATAAGAGGATCCGCAAGTAAATTTGCAATTTTTCTCGATAAAGTTTATGTCAAGCCTCGTAAAAAATACTCAGGCGCTTGCTATTTTGTTTTGACCTGAAGTGAACGATCCGCTCCAATTATAAAATGGAAAGGTTCAAGTTCTGTTTTTTCTTTGTAAGTCGATTTGAGAGCCAAAGTCTCAATTTAACAATTTTGGAAGTTATTTTTTTACGCGTTTGTCCTGTTAATGATCATGAATTTCGGCATACCGTGTGGATCCACTATAGCCCAGTGTATCCGCAAAATTCTCCCGCCAGTATTTTTGACCTATCAAAAGTCAATTAAACTGCAAGATCAATATAGTTGTGACTATCTCGCGTGTACCGTATTTCCCGTGCTTGCCATTAGTCATTAGTCTCATATTAAATTCTCTATGGCTTGGTGTAGATCATTTACACAACGCTCTCTCCTGGTATACTTAAGGAATAGACCACGCATTCATTTAATTATTATATAACATGGAATATACCACTGGTCAATTGCATTTTCTTGGTATACAAACTTGCCTAAAGGTTGGGCGTGTATACCGAGAAAATACAAGCGACTCGTGGGATATTCCATGGTATACCACTCGAAAGCGTTGCATAACTAGTAAGATTGGAACAATCGCATAAAAAGTCCTCTTCTACACGACCCTGTGTATTATTTCCTATGTAACATTCGAAATTTGTAAATTTTACATTCATATTTATCAATTATCTTATCTCCCATAGTGCGCTGTTTTAACTGCCGAGGAATGGGCCACAAGGCAAGGGCCTGTCCCTCGGCCAGGATCAGAAGACGAGGAGGGAGAGGCAATACACATCAGCAGCCAGCACCAGCACCGAGCACTATTGTGCACCACCACCACCACTATCAAAATAACGCACGTGTAAATTTCTCTTAATTATTTCTTTTACCGTGATTTTCGGCTCTTATTTTGTTTTTAAATTTCATGTTATCTTCCCATGAGTAATAATTTTTCTGCAATTCTTTCATCTCGTTTTGCCAATAGAAATAACTCTCCAATTTTGTTTTATTATTTAACTAAAATAATTTTATGCTTTTTTTCACTACCGATATAATTGTTCATCGTTTTTTCGTACTTTTTGATATAAAATAATTTTCAAAGATCCCCTTTTTTTAATTATTATTTTTTTAATTTCGCATTTAATTTTTTTTTAGTGTTTTTCATTTTTCACGGTTTAAAATCGATTTCATTTTTCTCTTTTTTCCTATGACATGTTCCCCAATGTTCTCGTATTTTGCAATTTAGAATCATTTTCGTATAAAATAAACAATGATTTTTTCCAATTTTTTTCATTTTATAATACGTCAAAAGAATTTTGATTTGGCAATAATAACTAATTTTTCAACTTTCTCCGATTTTCCAATGCCAATAGATTATGATAATATTTTCTTGCCAATACTGTATAATAATTTCCCATTTTATAAGTTTCTCGTAATATCTAATGTAAAATAAATTTTCCATTTTCTCAATTTTCCAATACATATTTCTTCATTTTTTTCAGGAAATTTGTTATATTTCACAATATAAAATAATTTTACAAATAGAACCATAGAATATTTTCAAATTTCATCTTTCTTCCAATATACAGTGATTTTACATTTCTACTTTTTTCTTATTTAACGATGTAAAAAACTTTCTTTTTCAAGTTCCAATTTCCAATAATAACTTATTTACTAAAAACATTGTGTCATGATTTTATTTAAAGATCATAGTAACTGTCTCTCCGTACTGTCAATGACGGTACTTTGAAAATCTTTTTTCCAAATTTTGTGGAGTCGTTTTTTTTTTACTTCCGTGTTAAAGTTATTATTAGTTAATTTCTTCTTCATTGGCCGCTCTTGCTCAAAACTGCTCCAAAGTAAAATTTTCCTCTCTAAGATTTCTGCCTAGTTCCTGCTTGTCCGAAAGCATAAATATGACCGGAAAATTGCATCGTTACTCAAAATTGGTATATCTTTCAGTCGAGTATATGAATAGTGCCTAAAAAGTTCACACAAAATCTGTATTCGATAGCCCGTCTTTTGCTAACCGGCTTTTGTCGGTCAATCTCGTTCCCAGGGTTTCTCTTCTTCCCAGCCCCTGGAGCAAGAGAGGGGCAGGAAGAAAATAGACCCTGGGAACGAGGTTGTTTGTCTGATATTTTTGTGTCTATTTTGTTATTATTTTTTTAATGCGGTCAAATAAAAGTAAGACTCCCCGTTTCTCTTGACAGCTAAATCCCTAAAAAAAAATAACGCACGAAAAATAGTGGAACTACCCCGGTGAGAAGGTAGACTGCCTGCCAGACGTTTTAAGTTTCTCCTCGTCTACGCGAGGTTGCGAGCGCGGAGAAAAGATATTTTTTTCTCCGATTTGCCACCTCTGAAACCTGTTTGATTGCCGGTTCCGCCCAAGTTTGCAAACTGATACCATTTCGCGGCAGTTATTGTTGTGCAATCAATCGCGTAATAGTGAACACTTCGAGTTTAGTTGAGTTCGTTCTTCATTTTCAGTGGACGTTTTAACTGTAAAATAACTGTAGCCTCTATCAAAACATGACTGTTGGTTGGACGATTCCTTACCATTAAGACAGAGAATCCATTTTTATCACAGGATGGATAGAAATTTCGTTGTCTAGATACCCAGCACCCAGCAAGTGTTTTCAAAATACTACATACCTGGCAGTCTGAAATTATTCTAGAATTTCAACGGAAAAACCCATTCAATCCTTCTTAAAACTGTAGATATCTGTTTAGAAATGTCATGCGATTTCAATTAGAATTTTTGTAATTTCTATTTTTGCCGCTGGTTTTTTGCTTTGTTTTCGAGTTAAAACGTATTCAAAAAACTTGGCTTTTCCTAGCCATGTCTTTAGGAGTTTATTTGTTGAACAGTAAACAGCCAGACTGTTTATAGTGTATGAAGTCAAAACCAAATCCCACAGCATATATAGCGGAAATCTGGGAACAGATTGTTTCCACCGGTTATTGTGAACACAACACGTGAATCGATTGAGCATCAAACGAAATGCCATCGAACAAAAAAGAGATGTGCAGCATTAGAGACCCGTATGGAGACCCGTACGTTGCGCAGAAGGGTTAATCTGTTAATCTGTCAGCCCTATTTACAGAGCGTTTTCAGGTGGAGTCATCAAATTCTTAAATCCAAAACTAAACAGCCACCAGGCATTTGTAAGCTAACAGCCTAATGAGAATACAAATTTATGAGCAACGATTAACGAGATTAGGCTCGATTACCGGCCGCTGTTCGGGAAAGGAGCCCGCGCTTTACGTAGACCAGACTCAAGCAAGCGGCGGAAATCGAGCCTGCAACAAGATGGGGGATCCCGTACAAAGAGGCCAACAAATTTACAAAGCTCTTTGTAGCCATGAAACAAGCAACACTCTGTTAAATCTGTCAACTGGTGTGGGCGGACACCCGTAATTGATTGACGAATCGGAGAGGTCCAAAAGATCTTTTTTATTTCCGCCAGATCAATTCGAATAGAGAACTATTTGTTTTGTTGATATTCCCCAGGCCCTGGATATTGACAGCTCATTTGGAATGACAGGTATCGCAGTTATAAACATGTGCGTGTGCCACGAGGCAATTTATACTTCAGCATCACTTTGCCGATACACCGAGGACCACTTAGGACCACTAAAAGAAAACGCTTTTTCACGCTACTCGTTAGTTTGCCCGAAAGCTAATTAGAAATGAGTTTGCCAGCAAGTCCACAACTTAGCATCAGCGATGCAGAGGTATGTCTGAAATTTCCCTTTCCTGAGCCGTGCGTTAAATAATTGCAGATGACAAAGGCATTCTCTTGCTGTCTGTGTGCCTTTTATATCAGTCATAATTTCTAGACGTGATTCAACAATCACGAACCCATTTCACAGTTTAACGCACCATCACACTGGAGTCGCGAGTTCCTATTTCTAATTTGGTAGAAGTTCAAAGTGCTAGTGATTAATTAAAGCAAACTCTTTGCATGCGAGAGATCACGACGACAGGGACTTGGTCTACAGCTGGGAAGAGTTCAGTGATCAGGATGGCCATCAGGAGGAATTGATTCCCCCATCACTCAGTGAGGTTGGTGTCCATTGATTAACTTCTCTTCTATCGGTCAGCGAACTAAAGCCGCTCTTGTTTGGTCCAAATACTACCCAATCTTGAAACCCATATTTTGTTAGCTGAGCAATAGTCTAGTCAGATAGGAACGCTTAACTCGACCAAACCGATTAGCCAAAATAAAAGCACTATTTTTTCCCCCTAACTAACCTTGCCTTGCACTTAATTTTGGATACAATTTCGTATGATCGGAGTTGTAATCAGTTTTATTTGCATAGCTTAAGTTGGCTCAAAACAGTTTCTAGCACTTAGATTGCGCTGGGTCATTTACAACTACTCTTTATCACTTGAAGCTACACACATGTTATAAAAAAAAATGCATGATCATTGTTGAACACATTGTTATCATTTTCGTGACACAACAGGTTACCATAGCAACAGCATGACCTGCTGAAAATGCCATTAACTACAGCTTTAGGGGCTTATAATTCAAAAACGTCGTGGTGAATTTATGGTTTTCTATTATTAAATTTTAAGAAGTTAAATTAAATTAAATTACATTTTTAATGACGCAACTTTTGGCAAAGTTTCAAAGAAATTTTTGTACATAAGGTTCCGAGTGACCTTAAATTTTGGGTTATTTATTTAAAATTTAAGCTTATTTATTCAATCCCAATTTAATACGTATGGCTAATTGCGAGAGGGTTCACTATATCGTCAAGCCATGTTTACATGTTTCAAAATGTTTTATGATTTGATATAAAATTGAAATAGTCTCAGTCAATGTGCATATATTTGCCTTTAATAGCTGACAATATATATGTGCTGCATGCATACCAGTTAGTCTTAAATTGTGTGAAAAATAATTTCTTGCCATGTAGGGATCTGACAATGGGGAGGTTGAAGAAGTCTTAGAGAGCCTACGCGGCTACCTTACCGAAACACCCAGTCCAGGAATCCCCGTAAGTATACAAAAATATGTTGATCATTCAGCTAATTTTACATATGTACGGGAAAGGAATTTGTTTGATAAAACAATGTCTATTTTTATTTTAGCGGCAGCATTCAGAAGTATGTTGTTAAATCAAAGTGTAATATACTTGTTGCAAACAATTTGGAATATAAAGTTTTATTGCTCTCTGTTCAATCAGATATTGACTGTCATGGATGTGCAGGTTTATTGGAAAGGTTCACGACTCAATTGAGTCAGATCTTGAATTCCATCAGCATGTATATAAAATGTACAATGTAATTTAACAAGGTTTGTCTTATTAACCGTGATTGCCTAATTAGAAAAACTTTCCACAACAATAACTGCATGATTTGACAAAATAAATTGCAGTCAGTTTACGGGGAACAAACAGTGAACTTCTTCACAAGACAATAAGACAATTGTTATGAAGTCAAATGTAGTTCATTTAGTAGTGGTTCCATTAAATGAAGTACAGCCAATCATTGTTTGATTCACAGGAAGATTCTGATGATGATGATGAGAGACAGGAAGAGGAGGAAAGTGACCAGGTTGTTGGCATGTAATTTAATTAATTGTCAATAGGCATTTAATTTAAAGTGAAGTGGTGTCAATTACCGTTTCCTAAATGTAATTTGCAACTGCAATGCACTTGTTTATGGCTAAAACACAATCAGGGTGGCAAAGTAGGGGTCCCTTAGATGCTATTTTGTTTTTAAAATGTTTGTTGGTAAAGTCAATTGAAACAAGTCTATGACTGATTTTTCAGTGCATAAAATAGACACATATATACCATTAAATTATATACCATTAAATTATTGTCAATAAATTTGTCACACTGATAACAATATTTATCATAGTAAGCATGCATCAATTAGATTTTTTAAAAGGCATGTCTGAACAAACATTTTGAGTGAGATATATAATTGAACATGTTAAATCATACTATTGCTGATTTGTGGAATTGGTTGAAGATCTTTAATGGGGGAGGCACCTAACCCTTTGCATAGTTTTGATTGCATTTGTTTTGTTTTTGTTTGTGTGTAAACCACCCAGCTCCCTGCAGACCCTCATGGAAATTCAAACTTTGCTTCCTGGACAAGTGAAGTTCCAACTGTACTTGTCCACACCTGAATTCTAGTTATCCTTCTATCCCAACCCATACTGTTGGGTTGTCTAATCCTAACCCTTGAAATTGATCACATGATAAGTTGTTGTGCCAGTTTGCAAAGCGGATGCTTTGGCAACTCAGGTATTTTACTTAATTATACCATCCACTGTCACAAAAATCATTTGCAACCTTAGTAGTGCCAAAAATTATATTATTCATGCTCGCTTT